>NW_027411755.1:116259781-116403715 GCF_047663935.1 Musca autumnalis
GCTACCCCAAGTTGTCTTTCTTGCTTAGATATTATTTAAATTACCGGTTAGTTCGACAATCGAATGTTATATAACACAAATATTCTTAGAAAATAAAAAATTATACACTTTTAGCATGAGGAACAAACAATTAAATTCCTCAAATGGGGTGGTGGTCTAAAAATAAAATTTACCTAACACTTTTTCTCATATTAAAATAATATAATTGAAGCCACTGTATGTACATTAGGGCAGCCTAATTGTTTTTTTTTTTTTTTTTTTTTTTGAAACGCCTACACTCTATTTTTATATTTATGAAATTTTATTTCCATAGTAAACAGGTTAAAGGTTGATTTTCACGAAAAGTATCTAAAGCCCGCATTTATGGTCCAATCGATGAAAAAACTTTACCAGTTGTGGCTAAAAAACAAATTTCTACAAAAACTTATGACGATCGGTTAACGATAACCCGTGACCTGACCGATCTTTATTTCCATAGACTTTTTACGGGCGCCAAAGCCGAATTTCCACAAAATCGCTCTACAAGCCACACTTATTTTCCAATCGATTAAAAAACTTTACCAGTTCATTGTAGAGGACTAAAAAACTAATCCTAAAAAGATTTCTGAAAATCGTCTCTGATTTTAGTATTAGCTATATTATGGGGCCCAAATGGCCTGTAATTAATTGATCATATATGCATATTAGAGCAATATCAAAATCTGGCCCAATTTTCATATTTTTTTTAGAATTCCTTTTTTATGGCTATCTGGTTTTTCATCAAATGGACCAGAAATACGGCCTTTTAAAAATTTTAGTCAAAATTTACCATACATACAGTTTACTATGGATGATGACACGGGTTAACATTAACCGATCGCCATAAAATTTCATATATAAGGAACAAATGGAAAAAATTTAAAAGTTAATTTTGTCATTTTATAGTCCAACCTAATGTACATCGATTTCGGATTTTACGGCAGCCCCCTAATATTTTTAGTTTTGTTAGATTTTAAGATTGCCAAAGTTTGAGCACAATCGTCACTGGGGCATCAAAGTTTCCATAGCAATTTGTATGGGGCCAAAGGTGTGAATTTTCACGAAATTGCTCTAAAGGCAACTTTTATTTATTGCCCAATCGAAGAGAAAATTTTACCAGTTAATTTCTGTGACTAAACAGGTAATGAAATTGAGAAAATTTGCTGGATTTTAATATAAGGCTATATTATAGGGCCCCAATTGGCCAGATATACTACTGGAGCATTATCAAAATCTTACCCGATTTACATAAATTTTTGAAGGATTTTTTCTTCTGGCCACAACAATTAACTTGTAAAATTTTCTCATCGATTGGACAATAAATGTTTAGGTTAATTTGGTAAAAATTTGCCTTTAGCCCCATACAAATTACTACGGAAACCTTGAGGCCCAGTGGTACGGGTTAACATATTCCGATTGTACTCAAACTTGGCAATCTTAAAATCTAACAAAACTAAACACTTTAGGGGATGCCGCAACAAAAAACTGACATCGATTTTTAAAACCGCCCTATTGTGTCTATTTTTAAACGCAACACACATGTAATTTAGGAACAAAAATTAGAATTCCTTTACCAAACGAATGAAAGACCAACCGACCGACCGACATAACCAAACACAAAAACTGCCAATTAAAAAACTGACAATTAACCCAATTAATGAATGGATTTGAATGAAACGTTTTGTAAAAGGAAAACAGTAAATATCATTGGCATACTGACGGCTGACTGGTGCTGCTATTTCCATGCCAAAATGAGGAAATGAACGACGATGATGCAGCTTGAACAAAAGATAAAATAATTACATTTTTGAAGCGCATGAACAACAGCTGATTGTGAAATATTTGAACTGTTGAACAAAAATAATTTATTCAAGTTCTTGGGTGGACGATGGTGCTTCCCCACAGCTTAGCATTCGTACTTTAATAAACATTCATAACCTGTACAAAGACACATATCGTAGTTTGCAATAAATTGAAGTAATAAGTAAATACGAGAGCTTTGCAGCACTTACAACAGGAGGAACATCATTGCTATATAGAGATTATTTCTTATAGCCTTTAAAATTTTGAATGAGTGGTCGAGGACGTAATAACAAGGAAATAAGGTCACTATTTGGAAATTTTAAAAACGTTCTATATAATTCAACTAGCAGACCCCGGTCCGCGTTGCTGGCCCGTCGTAATGATTTTTAATGACAACTTTTTCTCGACTTTATGCTTGAAAATTAAAAAATAGGTATTTTCTACCTCACTTCTTCGGTCTATTGTCAAACAGAAAGGCATGGGGAAGGTACCCCACCTCTTCCGAAATTCATAATACATACATAACAACGGCAAACATTGAGCTTTTGTCGCAAATTTTAGGGAAATCCCTTCAGTAGTATTGGAGTTATGACATATTAAAAAAAAACAGGCGTGATCGGGCCTATAGGCCCTAAAGAAGTACCTACATTGTAGATTAATCCGTAAATTTTTAATCCGATACATGCATAATTTTTGCAAATATAACGTTTTTTAAAAATATCACATAGGGGAGGTACCCCGCTCCCTCCGGAATTCAATAAAATATGTAACCTGTTTTCGGGGGGCGTGGTAAACTTTTCTTTACAAAAAACCTATGTTGGGTTATGACAGCATTTGATTTTTATTCATAAAGGTAAGGCGTTTTTTCAAATATGCCCCCTTCAAAATTCAAGAAAATATGCCCGTACATTCCCTGACATTTTCAGGAAAATCGGTTCAGTAGTTTTGTAGATGTAACATATTTTAAAAAGTGGGTGTGGTCAAGTCATTGGATCCTAAAAAAGTGGGTAAGGTCTTCCGAAATAGATACATTCGTAATTATTGTAAATATAACATTTTTAAAAAAGTAGGGTATAGGGAAGTACCCCGCCCCTTCCGAAATTCAACTGAATTTGTAGCCTATTTTAAGGGGGGGGCCATCCTTGTCCATTCCCTGGCAATTTCAGGAAAATCGGTTCAGTAGTTTTTGTAGAAATGATAAAAATTGAAAATTGAAAAAAGTGGGCGTAAATTTTCTTTGCATAAAAAAATATCGAAATCGGTCCAGCCGTTCTCAAGTGATGCCATGTCCAACGAACGACATTCGATTTTTATTTTTAAAAATTTAAAAGTTTAGACAAATCGCGATTTCCTTGAAAATCACTTCAGTAGTTTTGTAGATATAACCTAATTAGAAAGTGAGCGTGGTCGGATCTTAAGTCCCAAAATATGTACGTAAGGTTGGAGACACAATCGCCATTGACTCGTAAATAAATTCCGAAACCGATACATTCGTATTTGTTGCAAATATTGCATTTTTACAAAAATAGGGCATAGGGGAAGTACCCGCCCGATCCGAAAGTCAAAAAATATGTAGCCTATTTTTATCGGGGACCAACCCTGTACATTCGCTGAAAGTTTCAGGAAAATCGATTCAGTAGTTTCGTAGATATAACATATTTAAAAAAGTGGGCGTTGTCCAGTCTTAATGCCCCAAATAAGCACGCAAGGTCGGAGACACAATCGCCATTGACTCGGAAATTAATTTTCAATGCGATACATTTGTAATTGTTGCAAATATTGCATTTTTACAAAAATAGGGCATAGGGGAGGTACCCTGCCCGATCCGAAATTCAACCAAATGTGTAGCCTATTTCAACAGGGGGCCATCACTATACGTTCCCTGAAAATTTCAGGAAAATCTGTTTAGTAGTTTCGTAGATATAACATATTTATAAAAGTGGGCGGAAAAGTGGGCGTGGCCAATTTTTCTTTGCATAAAAACCTAAACTGGACTATGACTAACATTTCCACAAAAAATCATCCAAATCGCTCCAGCCGTTTTCAACTGATTCAATTACCAACAAACGACAATTGAGTTTTATATATAAAGATATAATATAAAACGAAATTTTATAAAACTCTCACATTATCGATTATTATTTATGCAAAAAATACCTACTAACCATTTTTCTGTACTTTGTTGGATTTCTCTTTTATTCTATATGTTCATGAAAAATAATTTACAGAAACTTGCCCGAACAAAATTATGTCATTTTGTTTTTTCGTCTTTCTAGTTATCTATATATATAAAAGAGCTTGGTGATGAGTGAGTGAGTGACTGACAGATCATCGCCCAGACGAAACGGCTGAAGCTAGAAGCTTGAAATTTTGAGTGTGGGTTGCTGTTGGTGTGTAGGGGTGAGATAAGGCTGGGTTTTTGGAAATTCGAACTGGAAGGGTACGAAAAGTACTAAAAGGTACTAAATGTGGTACCCTTTGTATTAGGCAAACGGGAAGAGCTAGAATTCTGAAATTTGGAATGAGGGTCACTGATGGAGAGTTAGAAAGATGTACCAAAGGGTTTTTGGAAATTCGCCCCATAAGTGTACGAAAAGTACTAAAAGTTACTAAATTTTGTATCAATTCTATATTTTTAACGGATATAGCTAGAATCTTGAAATTTGGTATGGGAATCAATGTTGGGAAGTAGTTTTAATGTAAGGAAATGGTTTTGGAATGTCGTACTTATGTATACGAAAAGTACTAAATTGCACTAAATTTGGTACAATTTAGATTTGGATAAATGGATATAGGCTGAATCCTAAAATTTGGAGTAGTGAATGTTGGAGTATAGGATTGCGGTAGTTTTGGAAATTCGTACTTAAGTTTACGAAAATTACTAAACTGTTCTAAATTTGGTACAATTTGGATTTGGGTGAACGGATAGAGCTGCAAACCGGAAATGTGGAATTACGATTACTGTTGTAGGGTAGGATTGAGTTATGGAAATAGCTTTGGAAAATTGTACTTATGTGTACGAAAAGTATTAAATGGTAATAAATTTGGTACAATTTGGATTAGGGTGAACGGATAGAGCTGGGAATTTAGAATTTGTAATAATAATTACTGTTGGAGTACAGGATTGAGGTAGTTTTAGAAATTCGTATTTACGTGTACGAAAAATATTCTGAAATTTGGAATTATGATTACTTTTGCGTGGAGGATTGAGACAGATTTCGTTCTTATGTGTACAAAATACTTTTTGTACACATAAGTACGAATTTCCGAATGGTACTAAATTTGGTACCATTTGGATATGAGTACAATATGGTACAATTTGGAGTGGAGGATTGAGATAGTTATTGAAATTCGAACTTTCGTACGAAAAGTATTAAATGGAATACGAATAACGGTGGAATTCTGAAATTTGGTATTATACTTAGTAAACGCCACAAAATTTGGTTAAAATTGTTGAGATGAAATTGTATATAAGTATCTCGGTTGGTTTATCGCGATGTTATTTTTGAAACGTTTACCTATTAAAAGTACTAAATTGGGTTGTTTGTTGGTGTTCAGATAAGGAGTTTTTGAAATGCATTCAAATTCTGGAATTGGATATGGAGGTCGCTAAGGACTGAATTATTGAGTTGGAATTGGAAATACAAAAAATACAAAATAGTACCAAATTTGATGTTGGGTGATGCAATAATATTATGGTTAGTGTGCGCAAAGTACGAAAGTGCAATAAATTTGGTATTAGGCTAAGGAGAAGTTTTCAGTTTCACTGTTAGAGGTGTTAGTACAATAAGTGTACTAGATGTATTAAATAGTACTAAATATTGAAGCACTGGCATCGAGAATGTCTATAAAAATCCGCCGTTAAAATGTATGCAATGTTTCTGCATGTAATACCATGGAGTTTTAAAATTGTATCGAATAGTGCGCTAATGCCATCATGTTAACGCAAAGGTGGTTTCTAAATTTTACACTGAAATCGAGTAGTCAAACGTATCTTTTGAACAAAATTGTTTCTTTTTCTATTCTTTTAGAAAGTACATTTGAAAACGTAGATCTATGCGACTATTGTTTTACAAGAAGGTTTTTATCCCCTGTGAACAAGAAGGGCTAAATTAAAATGTGTAAAAATAACAGTTATATGTAGGGGCTATGTCAAACAAAGCGTGCGCATTAAGTAAAATTTGCTGACTAAAGGTTTTCTACATGTTTATATCACAAATGCCGAAATTACAGATACTTTGGTTGGAAAATGTGAATAAAATCTTCAAAATACCCGTACCGTTCTTATAAAACATGGAATGGAATTTAAAATGAGTATTTTTTGGAAATTCGAACATAAGGTATATGAACAGTACTTAAAAGAAATTAAATATCAATTAAAATAGGTATTAGTACATCAAAATTTTCAGTGTCCACCATTTTCATATGAAATATTGTTTATTCGTATATTATTCCCTTTCCGCATACGAAGTAGCGGGCATTTTGCTAGTGTATAATAAATAACACCTGTCTTAGTTTTAATCAATTACTTGTTTATGTACATGTTGGCGTAGATGAAGTCATTTGTGATTTATAATAAATTCTCCTTAAAAATGCCTTTAATTTTGTTATTGACAAAACAAAGGGAAAACCAACCAATAAATATATTATAACATATAAATATTACACATGTAATCTTCATTCATAATTATATCTGAAAAGAAATACTAACGTGTAAATTGTGAATATTTATTTAGCTTGAGAGTCCTTGTGGAACTATTATTAGCCTAAAATATTGTTTATTTTTTGAATATAATATATAGTACAAATAAATAAACGCAGAAAAAATAACCTACCAATATTTTTTTCAATATCCCTTTTTATTTATCTGAAAGGGCACATCTTGAGCTATTTTTAGCAATTTTTATATCCTCAGCCTTTAGACTAACAAAGTAACGGTTTAAAATAACGGTTTTAGACCCCAAGTATGTTTGGACGAAATTCGTTTCAGACAATTTGGAGTCGATTTAGCCATGTCCGTCCGTCTGTCTGGCTGGGTGGTGCGCACGATAACTCTCGAACAGATCAGATTTTTTTCAGAGAATTGTCCTTGCCGCATCTTTTTTGGGGCAAGTCTATATTTCCTGAGATAATGGCCTAAATGCTCCAGAAAACCTGACGGCACGTGCTAAAATGTCAAATCCTCAAGATAACTCCCGTATTATTTCATGCAGGAAATTTGGAAAAGTTAGTTTGAGGGTTCGTCTCGAATCTATCTGAAATTTTTTGCAGACGATTGTCTTTGCTGCCTCTATTACAATTGTACAAATTTCTTTCAGAATAAGGCCATACTTCCTGAGATCATGGCCCAAAAGCTCCAAAAATTCTGCCGGCACGTTAACCCGGCGTTTAGAGAAAATTATGAATGTATTGCTGAAAATCCCAGCAAAATTTGACGGAAGGGGTTCTTTGCGATGACGTGATTTCATGTCATCTTTTGCATTGGTTCAAAGGAAGTCGTGGAAGATCCGATCTATTCATTAGGATTTGAACCAATGCAAAGGAAGTCGTGAAAGATCCGATCTTTTCATCAGCATTTGTAACCATTCCATCGATCCAATAGAGATGATGTTTGTGTTTTTATTTACACACTTGTTTATTTTCATTTTGGTATGTTCCAGTACTGCAAAAATCTACTAATTTTTTCTATTTTTCTGATAACACAAAGGAAAAATTGTTATCGTAGTAAAAATAAGTAGATTCTTGCAGTTTCTGGAACAGACCAAAGTTGTTAGAACTGTCGTCGTGATGTTGTCTTACATTTCCTGCATATCAAACAACTAAAACTTCTAAACAATTGGTATTATATGAAGTCCCAACCATCGAGCTAAAAATAGAATCGGACTGCACACATTGCTATTTTAAAAGTTCCCTTGTCTGTTCTAAATCTAACATAGAATGAAATCAATCAAATCTCGCTTCTTGGAATTTGAAAAAAAAGTCCGAAACGAAAAGGAACAAGTATCTGAAAATAAAGAAGAAACTACCAAAATGTTGTTATAAAATAACAAAATTATAAAATAAGAGTAATTTACGAAATAAAAATACTTAAAGGAGTGCATTTGGAGTCCATGTCGAAATCTGAACTGGTGATGGGAAGATAATTGAAAAAAACCTTTTGTAAGATGAAAGAATATCAGTTGCGGAGAACGGAGAAAGTAAACTTTTGCGTTGCAGCGGTGGTGATTACATTGCAATTTTGGATGTAAACTTTTGAAAAAAAAAACTGATAAATTAATTGTAGTTATTTCATGAATTCGTTTGAATTAATAAAGAGTTTTGTTTTTCATGAAAACCATATTTCAATACAGCATTTCCATTTTCCAAACAATATGAAAATTTCATGCCAAGGGGTTGGTGAAAATGACATGCCAAAGCATTGGTTAAAATGACATGTCAAAACATGGGTGAAAATGACGTGTCAAAGCATTGGTGAAAATGACATGTCAAATCATTGGTGGAAATGACATGCCAAAGCATTGGTGGAAATGACATGTCAACGCATTGGTTAAAATGACATGCTTAGGATCCAGAAAAGAACGTCATCTTTTGGGGTCCACGCTCATATAAAATTCATCGATGAAGATGCTAAAAAGATGACATGCTAGATCACTTGCACCCAGGATTGAATGTCATCTTTGGCATCGAACATTTTGCTGGGATGGTTTGTAACTTTGCTATTGTCTTGCCAATACTGTCTGTGTGTAAATGCCTAGTTACTCTCATACTTTTTTAAACAAATTTTCCAAATTTAGTTTCAAGTAATTTAAAATTTCAATTACTCAAATTGATACAAAATCAATATATGTATTTTATATATATTTTTGGTCAGAAGTTGAGGGTACATCTTCGACAGCACAGCTGACTGATACTTTTTTACTTGTTTGATCCGATTTACGCACGGAAAGTCCATTATTTAACTTGTTTTTTTGACGTGCCAACTCATACCTTCAGGCATATCGATGCCTTACTTTCTCAACCTCGTATCTTAAAAAAAAGAATCGTTCAGGAGAGATAAAAAACGATCATTTTTTGATACATTTTTATAATTACATTTAAACTTTTTCCCAATCACCGATGTGTCAAAAAAATAGTAGCATTTTATCTCTACTGAAAATTTTTATTTCGTCTCCATTACATTTTATTTAATAAACGAAATTGCACTATCTTCTGCAAATTTGTTGGTTTTATTAAATAAATTGTCGGTTTTCGGAGCCAATTGCTAGGTATTTGCTTTTATTATAAGCATCGAAGTTAAAAAATCTTTCTGAAAGTCCAGCAATATTAGGTATCGGATAATTTTTGATTTCCTTGTTCTCTTGTTGAGTCCTGCTTATATTTATCATGTTGAATTAAATTAGCTATTGTTTTCGTTAATATCTCGAAAATGTTGTCTTCGTTCTTTTGATGATATCTTTCGTCGCTTAAACTGAAGATCCTATTTATAAAGTTTAAAGACGTGGTTAGTATTCTTCGTCTGTTTTGAATAAAATGGATTAATCGTCCGAATGCTGTCGGCTTTGGTTGCCAATATAGTGTAATTTTGTTGCGTCGTCGAATTATTATTGAATCCAAATATTGTAATTTTTGATTATCATTTTCTTCGTGTATGAATTGTATATGTTTGTCAAAAGATTTTAAGATGCTTATAATTTAGCTTCCGTCTCCGTTTTGTTTACTATGTAGTCTTTTTACATAAATGATATTTCGTAATGACTATTCAACATAAAACTTGAAAATAACACTTATTCCAAAACACTTTCCATGGTATGCCCTTTTAGATCAGTTCAATACACTCAAGTAATATACGTGGCAAGGAAGCAAGCCGGAGTGCATTTTAGCAACGCAAGTCCTTGTAAAAATCATTAAATCATAAAGCGATTGAGCTGCATTTTTATATTTATAGTTTTTGCTGGGAATCGTGCACACATTGTCCCCTTGAACACTCGTTGATGTTTGAAGGTAATGTTTGTTCCGAAATTTTAAATATTTTCGAACAGAAATCTCTTCATGCTATAGTAAGATCTCTTAGGGTTTGAATCATAAGGGATGCCGAAGGTTTGAGCTGAATTTGTCAAAGGATTGGCAAAACGTTGACAGCGACAATTTGGCAGTTGGCAGACAGATCAACCCAGAAGTTAGCGGTAAAAAAGTTATAGAAGAAATAAACACCAAACACCATTTTATATTCCATCTATAATTTGTTTTATTCTTCTTCTTCTTGATTCCGTTGTTGCAAAAAATGGCAAACGTTTGTGCCTTGTTTTTGTTCTCTGTCTGCTCCCAAGTTGAGACAAATAAAAGAAGAGCATAAATTGCACTGATGTGAGGAAGAAAGGTGCGGCGCTCCAGTAACCGCCATTGTGCCTCTCAACAAAGCATGCGAACAACAATTACTGCCGCAAGTTTTTCTTCTTTTCTTTTTCTTTCGCCAAGAGACCGACCACAAGTCAGTTCCGTCATGTTGTTCTCCTTAGCCGATTGCGTACACTTTTGTGTTTCCGTAAATCCATAAACGTTTAAAATCGTGTTCAACTGGCATCAACCAGCCAAGATTATTTAAATTCCACTTATATAAATGAACGCGAAATGTTTAATGTGCAAACTGGCAAAACGGAATATGATTCCAAAAGGAAACTAAACCGAGAGCCATTTACAAATACACACAACCGATTAATGTGAAATTCTGAAAATTTGCTAAGGCCAGCCAACAAAACCCGCATGCAACAGCAACAACAACGAGTTTTCCTGGCTAATTGGAAGGTGGGGCAATTTGCCGGAGAATCTGGAATAGCGAGCGCATGCTCTATTTGATTGGCCGACAAAAACGCCATTTACAGGAAATAAAAAGGAAGAACAAGTAAAAAGGTATCGGTCGGCATTGCCGACAGAGATATACCCACAGCCTGTGTATATTGAAACATTTTTTCCCAAAATACGTATGTATTTAGGGGGTTTTAAAAATGTTAGGCGTTTGAACCGACAAAAATGTTGATAGGGATTACAAATCAATAGTTTTGCGGAGGAAATATTAAAAGGAATGGATCGACATTAACCGTAATGGACGTGGATCTCCAGCCACAGCATATGGTGCCATAGGGGGTTTTTACATTCTTCGGGCTGTTTGCTCAAGAAGTATGGACTTGCCCCTACAAAAACTTTTACCATCGTAATTGAGGCAGCGAATGCAAGTTGCTTCAACAAAAATCAAAGTGATTCCATATCAGGCCTTAAAGTGAATTTATCCGAAATTTTGTGTAGGAGGCACAGGATTGAGTGGACAAATATAGTCCATATTTGAACTTGATCAATATTTGGTAGATATATTAGGATGTGTAAAGTATAGACCAATTCGGCTACTTCCTTCAAAATTTTTTCCGAACATTTTTGAACTTTTGTGGGGGAGGTACCTGAAGGAGTGGACCGATATGGCTTATCTTCAAACTTAAACTATGTTTGAACAAAATATTACTAAGGCCAAATTGTAGACCGAATTGGCAAATCCGTTCGAGTGTTATATTGTGCTCCAACCACCTCACACGGTGTCATAGGGGTTTTTTGCAACTCTCAGGCTATTTTCGCAGGAAGTATGGACTTGCCCCTGATGCAACTTGTACCGTCGGCAGTGAATACAAGTTGCTAAAACAAAAATCAAAGCGATTAGATAGATGGCCCTAAACTGAACTTTTCCGAAATTTTGTATGGGAGGTACCCGAAGTAGTGGACCGATTGAGTCCATATTGAAACCTTATTTAAGTCTGGTACACGTTTCACGATGGGCAAAGCATGGACCAAATCGGTTACTGCCATCAAGAGTTATCGTGCGCACCAATTTTCCGAACTTTTTCGAACTTTTGTGGGGGAGGTACCGGAAGGAGTGGACCGATATAGCCCATCTTCGAACATAAACTTAGTTTGGGTAAAATATTACGAAAGCCAAAATTTGAACGGAATCGGTTTATCCGTTCAAGAGTTATCGTGCGCTCCAACCAGACAGGCAGACAGACGGACGGACATTGCTCAATCGACTCCAAATTGTCTGAAACACATTTCGTCCAAACATACTTGGGGTCTAAAACCATAATTTCGATGAGGCACATTTTGCCCGTATGAAAGTGTATATACCCTCGTTAGCATAAATGCTGAGGGTTTAAAAACAACAAATAACAAGTAAAAAGGCGTTAAGTTCGGCCGAACTTTTCACACCCTCCACCATAAAATATTCTTAACTAAAATGGAATAATTACCTTTCATCCCTGTCCCCAACTTTAAATGGATACGTTAAAATGTCAGATAATGTGTCTATATCTAACTACATATGTATGTTGACAATTTTTGTTGGGCTAGAAAGTGGGAGGTACCGTTATATAGGAGTTATAATAAAACATGGAAGTATGTTGATAGACCCTCTAATGTCAAATAACTCCTAATTCGGTTAAAAATTATAGCTAAAATCCTCAAAATACCGAAAATCAGTACATAGCGTTATATGGAGGCTATACCAAAACTTAGACCTATGTTGAATATTTCTAGTGGATTGTGATCAGTGGGAACTTCAAATGTCATTAACAGCTAGTTCGGAGGTACCGCTATATGTGGGCTAGACGAAAGTATGAACTTAAATGAACAATTTTTGTTGGCTCTTAAATTTCAAATTACAGAAAGTTCGGACAACAAATAAAGCTAAGGTACGGAAAATCGGAAGGTTTGTTTTGGGGCTATACCAAAACATGGACCTACGCTCGGTTAAGCATTTTAAGTAAAATCCTCAAAGTACCGAAAATCAGGAGGTACCGTTATATAGGTGACTACTACAACCTACAAATGCCAAATTACAGCTAGTTCGGTTAAAATTGAAATTAAAACTGCCAAATTACTGAAAATCGGGAGGTACCGTTATATGAAGGCTATATCCAAACATGGACCGATGTTGACAATTTTTGGTGGAGAGGTGTGGTGACCACTAAGAACTTCAAATGTCAAATGTTCAAATTACAGCTAATTCGGTTAAAAATTTTGGTTAAAATTCTCAAAATACCGAAAATCGGGAGTTACCGTTATATGGGGGCTATACCAAAACATGGACCTAAGTTCATAATTTTTCGAATATAAGCTTTTTGTCAAATTATAGCTAATTAGGTCTAAAAATGTGGCTTGAAACGTCAAAATACCTGAAATCGGGCGGTACCGTTATATGGGGGCTATTACAAAACATGGGCCTATGTCCACAAGTTTAGTTATATAAGTTTATTGACACTTAAGAACCCTAAATGTCGAATTATAGCTAAATCGGTCTGAAAATGTAGCTAAAAACGTCAAAATACCGTAAATCGGGTGGTACAGTTATATGGGGTCTATACCTAAACGCCCATCATCGAACTTGACCTGCCTGCAAACAAAAGACGATTTTTTCCCAAAATTTCAGCGTCCTATCTCCATTTTTGTGGATGCTAGAGTGATTACCACAGACGGACGGACGGACATGCACAGATCGACTCAGAATTTTACCCTGATAAAGAATATATATGGGGAATTCCAAGTGAAATCGGACAGTTCGGAGAAAAGTAATTTTTGATTTCAATTGTTTTTGGTTCAATTAATGCTCCTAGCCAACAGAACATTTTAGTATATTTTAAAATTTTTTTTTGACCAACGGTACAGAGATATCGCCTATTGAAATTATCACATTTTTAAAGAACTATGTCCAAATAAATACTCATAACTTCTTTAATATTGGTCCAAATGGGACCATCTTTTTTTTTGAATTGTTTGTTTTTTCATCAGCTATCGAAAGAAATACTTAAAAGAGAAATGCACAGTGGGCTTCAATGCAATTTTCGGGATTTAATATTTAAAATCAATTTTTAAATATGATTGTACCCGTCGATTTTTTCAAAAAAATTATATGTTAAACTACGTTCAATTACAAAAAATTTAAGCCCTATGTGGTAATGGGATTCGGACGATTACTATTTTTTCTGAATTTTTTACAATTTATCAATACAATTTTTCCTTAATACCTTTGTCCGAAATTTGTATTTCCTGTATTTTTGAAGCTAAGAGTACATATTTATCATTATATATTATATATTTATCATAAAAAATAGAAAACAAATCCACAGTGGACATTAATGGAATTTTCGCTGATGCATTTTCAAAATCGAAAAATGACGCAGTTTTTAAGATGTTTGAGATAAATTTATAAATATAAAATCAAAACAAATATTTATAAATGAAATTTTTAATTTTTTTAATTAAATAATAAATTTTGGACAAAGGTATAAAGGAAAAATTGTATTGACAAATTTTAAAAAATTCAGAAAAAATAGTATTTATTCGCATCCCATTACGATTTAGAGCTTAAAATTTTTGTAATTGAACGTAGTTTAACATATAATTTTTTTGAAAACATCGACGGGTACAATCATATTTAAAAATTGATTTTAAATATTAAATCCCGAAAATTGCATTGAAGCCCACTGTGCATTGGTCCATTTGGACCAATATTAAAGAAGTTATGAGTATTTATTTGGACATAGTTCTTTAAAAATGTGATAATTTCAATAGGCGATATCTCTGTACCGTTGGTCAAAAAAAAATTTTAAAATATACTAAAATGTTCTGTTGGCTAGGAGCATTAATTGAACCAAAAACAATTGAAATCAAAAATTACTTTTCTCCGAACTGTCCGATTTCACTTGGAATTCCCCATATACTTTATAGGGTCGCCAATGAGTATTTCAATTCGTTACAAACGGAAAAACAAACTTAATATACCCTCCATACTATAGTGGAGGGTATAAAAACACAACAAAACCTCTCCAATATTTTTTCTGGTTGAGCACGAGAATGATGGGAGAATTCCTGCATCTCAGATTCTCTGTGACTAGTGCATACAAATTATATATTTTCATGGAATAGAAAGAGCATGTTGTATAGAGGAAAAGAGATGGCAGTAATTTTCGAAAATATGCCTGCCTTGACTTCCCCTGTTCGAATTCTTATCAAGTACACATCTTCGCATGAGAACAACATTAAGCAAATAATTATATTAATTCATTGTTGCTGTCTCGGTCTCTTTCCCTCTAGTGTTGTTGAATGTCTCATTTTAGTAAGGGGAAGAAGACTTGAAAGAAACAACAACAATGTGTGGATACACACAGCGTACAAAACGTAAATTGCTTGTCCGGGTTAGTTGTACGGGATGCTTTACTGCGCGTTAACTCTGTACTGGGCTGCAGAACGCTAAAACAAAATTCGTCTTATGAATTTCACACACACACTCTCTCGATTAAGTTTCAATATGTCCATCCTGCTTCTATTGCGAATTCCGTAAGACGCGCGTTTAATAAATATCGTCACATACGTTCTCAAATGGATTAAAAAAAAAACAACAACCAAATTAAAAGAAAAATTCAAAAACTCAACAACCAAAAACAAATTCTCGAATTTATTATTTTAATTTTTTTATGTTCAGTTTTTTAACAATAACAAAATTCTTGGTCAGGTATGAAAAATTTGGCAAACAAAAGTGACAGATGTCAAGTGATAACAAATTGGTGAAAAATTTATGAAAACCACAAAAAAAAGTCAGCTTGGCCATGAAAGTCAAATAAAAATTAATTCAAGACCACATAAAAAGAAACGACAAAAGTAGAATCAACAACCGCAAAAAGTACACACACATAAACGCCCCATTTATCTTCCCCCTTAAATCTTTGCACAGTACCGTAAAACAAACCAACGATTCATTCAAAGGATAACCAACCAAATAACAACAGCAACAAAAAGAAAATAAAGTTTTAGCTCAAACCAAATTAACTAAAATCAAACAAGGAAAATACAAATTTTCAAAAAAAGAAATATTAAAAAGCAAAGCACTATAAAAACAAATCATTTTTGGAATATTAGAAATTGTTTACAGAATGCTTATTGTTATGGCAGAGATTGGTGGCCATTTGGCTCACCAGATTCCCCTGAACAATCACAGTCAAACTGGATTACAAACATCTTTGTTGACGAACCAGCACCTGGATTTGGATTTGTCATGGCCATGATGTGATAAGTAAGTACCAACAACATTTGTGTTTTTAAATGGTTTTTTATAGATTCAAATAGAATGCCTGTTCCAGAACCTGCAAATTTATACTACGATAACAATTGTTCCTTTATGTTATCAAAAATAGTAAAAATTAGCAGATTCTTGCAGAACACGCTAACAGCAATCTTTCGAAAATATATGCCTGTTCCAGAACCTGCAAGAATCTACACATTTTTAAAACGATAAAAAATTTTTCCTTTTTGTTATCGAAAAAAATGGTAAAAAGTTTCAGATCCTTGGAGTTTTGGAACATACCATATTCCAATGAGATTGAGCCAATAAGTTGCCGTCGGCAAATTCGCATAGATTTTGGCTTTCGTAATATTTTGCACAAACTTAGTTTAAGTTCGAAGATGGTCCACTCCTTCCGGTGCCTCCCCAACAAAAGTTCGAAAATGTTCGGAAAATTTGTGCGCACGATAACTCTTGAAGGGAGTAACCGATTTGGTCCATACTTTGCCCATCGTAAAATGTGTACCAGACTTAGATAATGTTTCAATATAGGCTCAATCGGTTCACTCCTTCTGGTACCTCCCACACAAAATTTTGGAAAAGTTCAGTTTAGAGCCATCTCTCGAATCGCTCTGATTTTTGTTTTAGCAACTTGTATTGAATGCCCTCCATACGACGGTACAAGTTTAATTAGGGGCAAGTCCATACTTCCTGAGAAAATTGCCTGAAAGTTGCAACAAATTTTATGTGAGGTGGTTGGAGCGCAAGATAACTCTCGATCGGATCTGCCGATTGGGTCATAAATTTGGCCTTAGTAATATTTTGTACAAACATAGTTTAAGTTTGAAGATAAGCCATATCGGTCCACTCCTTCAGGTACCTCCCCCACAAAAGTTCAAATATATTCGGAAAATTTGTTCATACGGCAACTCTTGAAGGGAGTGGCCGAATTGGTCCATACTGTACACATCCTAATATATCTGCTAGATATAGATCAGGTTAAAATATGGACTATATTTGTCCACTCCATCCGGTACCTCCCACACAAAATTTCGGATAAGTTCACTTTAATACCTGCTATCGAATCACTTTGGTTTTTGTTGAAGCAACTTGCATTCGATGCCTCAATTACGATGGTAAACGTTTTTTCACGGGCAAGTTCATACTTGTTGAGCAAACATCCCGAAGGGTGTAAAAACCCCCATATGTAGTGGCTGGAGATCCACTTCCATAATGGTCAATGTAGATCCATTCCTTTTAGTATTTCCTCCGCAAAACTTTTGATCTCTAATCCTAATGAACATTTTTGTCGGCTCAAATGCCCAAAATTTTTAAAAACCCCTAAATACATATGTTTTTTGGGAAAAAATGTTTCAATATACACAGGCTGAGGGTATATCTCTGTTGGCAAGGCCGACTGATACTTTTTTACTTGTTTTTGTTTTAAGAAAACAAAATTTACTAAAGGAGTGGTAAACTCGTAATTTATAGTCCTCATTTGCAAGTTTCGTGATGTCAACATAATATTTGTTCCCATTCTAAGCATTAGTAAATGCTTCATCGAGTGTGTATTTGAATTATTCTACCAGTTCTCGCGAATTTGAATACCACTTAAAAGAAAATTGACATATGTAGCATTTCCAAATTAAATGAAACCTTTTTAAAATTGAATGAAACTTTTTCCGAATTAAATGCAACCTTTTACAAATTAAATGAAACTTTTTCCAAATTAAATTAAACCTTTTCCAATTCAAATGAAACCTTTTCCAATTCAAATGAAACGTTTTCCAAATCAAATGAAACCTTTATTTTTATAGAAAGAAATATTAAAATCAAATCAGTTTTTAACAGGTTTTCATTCATAATTCATTGGTTTTTTGCTTTCTCATATAAAAAAATTTAATAATTACACTGTGCTACAGTGAAAATTTGCAGGGGTTCTGATGCATAAATTCGGTATTGTGGGAGTCCATGGAAGCCGAAAATACCTTTGGTTTGTTTGGGTCGCTTCGTGTTTTGTTTTTATAACGGTAAATGTAGTGAAAAACGGGGTTTCATGGATTTTCAATTTAAAACGGACATAACTTATTTTTTCCACAACGGACTTTTACAGTTTATTTTTTATTTAAAAAGTCTTTCGAACAAGCCATAATTTTTAAAAATCGGGTTACAAATGGTTTTATTATAGTGATTTAAGTGTGATAAAAACGCATTAAAAACAGGAAAATTCTTTTCCTCACGCTCTAGGCTGCGTAGAAGACACCAAACTGCGTAATTATTTACTTTTGTCAAAAAGAAAATTTAGTAAGCTTTACAAAATGGGGAAAACCAATGAAATCGGTTGAATTGTGCATGTGGAATTTTCATTGGACATGGTCATTACATAATTGGAGCAGTCCTGTTTAGTGAGCTGTTGCTCAATCACGTCAACGATATTACGATGTAATGTCTGATCGCGTAGTACCACTCTGGCACACAATTTAGTTTTTGAATATGCCTTTACTATTGGGTTCAACATTGCTGAATTTGGCATTCAAAACTTAAAATTACGCAGGTTTAATTCTATCATTATGTGTGTTCGTTTACTTATTAAGTTATTGCATAAAAATTATCCTGAAAAACACTTTTCAAAAATAAAATTGTGCGCCAGAGCAGTACTACGCGATCGGACAATAGATCGTAATACCGTTGACGTGACGATTTGGAAAAGGTTTCATTTGATTTGGAAAAGGTTTCATTTAATTTGGAAAAGGTTTCATTCAATTTGGAAAAGGTTTCATTTAATTTGGAAATGCTATATTTTGAAGATCTTAGCCGCATTTTCAATTTGAAACTTTTACCGCCATATCCCCCAAGATTGAACCCGATAGTACGACATTTTCAAAAAATATAAAAAAATATAATTTATGCGAAGTATCCAACACCTCAATCAACAGTCCAGTTTTAATTATGCAATAGATATGATAATAGGGATATGATACTATGTCATGAACCACTTCATTAGAAATAACATATAGCCCTGGTTAATTGAACCAATTTTTTAAACCTAAATCCTCTCTTTCGGATTATTTGAGTTTAAACTTCGATATTGGTCAATAACAAGTAAAAAAGTATCAGTCGGCTTTGCCGACAGAGATATACCCTCAGCCTGTGCAAATGGAAACACTTTTTTCACAAAAAACTTATGTATTTAGGGGGTTTCAAAATTTTAGTCGTATGAACCGACAAAAATGTTGATTAGGGTTAAAGTTCAAAAATTTTGCGGAAAACGTACTTAAAGGAATGGACCGACATAGACAATGGGGGTGCCATAGGGGGTTTTTTAACCCTTCGAGCTGTTTTCTCAAGAAGTATGGACTTGCCCCTGAAACAACTTTTACCATCGTAATTGAGGCAGCGAATGTAAGTTGCTTCAACATAAATCAAAGTGATTCAATAGCAGGTCTTAAAGTGAACTTATCCAAAATTTTGTGTGGGAGGTACGGGATGGAGTGGACAAATATAGTCCATATTCGAACCTGATCTATATCTGGTAGATATTATGAGAATGTGTAAAGTATGGACCAAATCGGTCACTCCCATCAAGAGTTATCGTGCGCACAATTTTTCCGAATATTTTTTAACTTTTGTGGGGTAGGTACCTGAAGGAGTAGACCGATATGACTTATCTACGAACATAAGTAAGTTTGGAAACAATATTACGAAGGCCACATTTTGGCCGGAATCGGCATTTCCGTTTGAGAATTATCTTGCGCTTCCACCCATAAACATGGTGTCATAGGGTTTGTTATTCAACTTTCAGGCTATTTTTTTCAGGAAGTATGGACTTGCCCTTGAGGAAAGTTGTACCTTCGTATAGGGGACAGTGAATACAAGATGTTACAACAAAAACCATGGCGATTCGAGAGCAGGTCCTAAACTGGACTTTTCCGAAATTTTGTGTGGGAGGTACTCGAAGGAGTTTACCGATTGAGTTGATATTGGAACCTCATCTAAGTCTGGTAGAAATTTCATAATGTGCAAAGTATGTAGTATAGTAAACAAATCGTTTACTCCCTTCAAGAGTTATCGTACACACAAATTTTCCGAACATTTTCGAACTTTTGTGGGGGAGGTACCGGAAGGAGTGGACCGATATAATCCATCTTTGAACTTGAACTAAGTTTGGACAAAATATTACGAAAGCCAAATTTTGGACAGAATCGGCAGATCCGTTCGAGAGTTATCTTGCGCTCCAACCACTACACACGGTGTCATAGGGTTTTTTGTAACTTTCAGGCTATTTTCTCAGGAAGTATGGACTTTCCCCTAATGAAACTTACAGCGTCGTATAGAGGACAGCGAATACAACTTGGGTAAACAAAAATCAAAGCGAATCGAGACCAGGTCCTAAACTGAACTTTTCCAAAATTTTGGGTGGGAGGTACCCGAAGGAGTGGACCGATTGAGTCCATATTGGAACCTCATATAAGTTTGGTAGAAATTACACGATGTGCAAAGTATGGACCAAATCGGTTATTCCCTACAAGAGTTATCGTGCGCACAAGTTTTGTGACAATTTTTGAACATTTGTGGGGGAGGTACCTGAAGGAGTGGACCTATATGGCCCATCTTCGAACTTAAATCGAATCTGGACAAAATATTTCGATACCCAAAATTTGAACCGAATCGATTGATCCGTTCGAGAGTTATCGTGCGCACCAGCCTGCCAGACAGACAGACAGACAGACAGACAGACAGACGGACGGACGGACATTGCTAGATCTACTCAAAATTGTTTGAAACGGATATCGTACAAACATACTTGGGGTCTAAAACCATTATTTCTATGAGGCACATTTTTGGTCGTATCAAAGTGTAAATACCCTCTTTAGCCTAAAGGCTGAGAGTATAATTATTAATTAGTATTTAAATGAAAACCCGTTAAAAATTAATATGATTTTAGTATTTCTTTCAATAAAAATAAACGATTCACTCAATTTGGAAAAGGTTTCACTTGAATTGGAAAAGATTTCATTTAAATTGGAAAAGGTTTCATTTAATTTGGAAAAAGTTTCATTCAATTTGGAAAAGGTTTCATTTAAATTGGAAAAGGCTTCATTCTATTTGGAAAAGGTTTCATATAATTTGGAAATGCTATATATATATTTTTTTTAATTTCTTTATTTTGGTGATAACCTAAAGACCAAGAAAATAAAAAATTATATAAACGAATTACTTATATTCCTGGACTATCTGAAAAACTTTGAAAGTCTAAGATTTATATATGGATAAATAGGTACCAATTAGCTGAAAAAATTGAACAAATCCGCCAAAATATTATTAAGTAAAACCAAAGGCAAGCTCAAAAAACAAAACAGGTGCAATCTAGTTTATAAGATAAAATGTAACGGGATTTTGTTAAGAATGTAGCTGATAGGAAACTAAATATTTTCCGTTAATTTAAAAATTTGAGTTTCTA
Organism: Musca autumnalis; assembly: GCF_047663935.1. Lineage (NCBI taxonomy): Eukaryota > Metazoa > Arthropoda > Insecta > Diptera > Muscidae > Musca > Musca autumnalis. Next base: position 116,281,156 of record NW_027411755.1, read on the forward strand.
TTAAGCTGTTAGTTCATTTGAATTATTTAACAATAACAATTACACGTAGAATTTTCTCATTCCTTCAAGTTCTTTCTTTTCATGTTTATCTTGATATACATTTGTTTTCGTTGTACCCTTTGTGTTTGTTGCATGGATTGGATCTAGATGTTGCCAGATCTTCTGTCTAGAAACATCAGGAACAAGAGGCGATTTGAATAAATACAGGGTAGTGGCGAGACAATGAGTTGTGTTTTAAACGTCAACCTGAACAGTCGGTTAAAGATGAAGTAAAGGAAAGCTGTGTGCTTACTAGATTTAAGCTGTATGCTTAGTAATTACTGTCGGTTCTGAATAAGTGTAATAAAATAAATAAAGCATTGTAGAAACGTAATCTAAAACGAACTCTGTTTTATTTGGTACAAATAGTTTCGGGGAGTAAAACAACGTCTACACGAAGATTAGGTAAACCTAATTCCGTAACAATATACTGAAAGGTATATGTTGGCATAACAAAAACAAAATTAAAAACTACACTTCCGCACATAAGTCGGATTGGAAAATGGAGAAACTTTTAGAACAAAACATTGCACCAGCAGTACATTTCACATTGACTGGACATATAGATAGGTACACATTTAGACACAAGATAATAATTACAAACGACATTAAAATTAGAAGTGTTTAATATAATAAAATGTCCCGAAGAATGAACTATAAAAAAACTAAATACATAAATGGGTGAATATTGCGAAAATACTTGTTTCTGTGTCCCGACGCATTTAAGGTTAAAAATATTGAAAAAAATTAATTCTTAGAAATGGAATAAGTAAAACAAAATTTCCTTAAACGAGACTCGAAAATCAAAAAATTGGTCGAAAGGTGCAAATTCTCATTACCGTGGCATGTCCCCAGTCGTTTTGTGATCAAAAAATACTGATATACATTAATATTTCAAAATATATTATATAAATAAGGTAAATATCATTTTATTTTTTAAATTATGATTTTGAGACATTTTAGTCGTGTCCCTATTTTTTGCCATTCCCGTGCGCCAATGTGTTTTTTAAGAAAAAAAATGCTTTAACCCTGTTTTTTTGTTTAAGTAATCTGTCAATGACATTTCCCGTTTATTTTAAAGATAATTGACAGAAGTGAAAAATATAGTCAGTTGTTTGAGAACTGTTGAAGTGTTTAGTGTTTTTTGTGCATGTTCCCGAAAATTTGTCATTACCGTGCTGAGTATCTTTCTCGTTATTTATATTATAATTTCCAAATTTATGGTAATGGTGTATTCATTTCTTAAGCCTTCGTTGAATTAAATTATATTTTCTAACAAATTTTGAAGATTTCCACATTTAAAACCAAGAATGATCACGTTTCCCTCATTACCGTGACACTCATTACCGTGCTTATTTTCTAACTACGGTAATGACATAAAAAAGGTCCATCGCTAATTAATGCAAAAAATTGTCTTATAAAACAGTATAAGCCGAAAAATGTTTATTTAAACCCATTTTCGTACTTTGCCGATTTCGACCCCAAAAACAAGTCTTTTCGCAATATTCACTCATATATGTAACTACATATATAAATTCTTTTAACATACAATTTTAAAATTAAATGAAATATAATATTTAAATATTTCTTTTATAAGCATTTTGGCATATATAAAACCATTCCGACAATCTTTCAATATTGTCTATGATTTTTAGTTGGTTTTGCTGCTGTATATTTTAAATAATCGAAAAATATATAAACATTCATTTGAAACAAATTAAATAATTCACTTTATGGGCATTAAACATCTGGACAAAAAAACATCGATTGGCACACACAGACAAAAATGGCCTCTCTAACATATGTCCCAAACTTATTTTGCAGCAAACATATATTTGTTTGCAAGCAGTCCCAAACATAGCATATGTTTGGGTCCTGCAAACAAATATATGTTTGGGTACAAACAAATACAAACCCAAAAGCCACAAAAAAACAAACACATGCACCAGTGGGCGCTTTCTGAGAGCAACGGAGCGTAAATGTCAATGTAAAACACATTGAAATGTATACTCACTTGCTCCCAGCAAGCGCTCACTGGCTGTTTCTAACACATAGGTGCATACAAAATTCCAAGGAAATACAAAACACACTTTAATAAAACAAAAACTGAATGAAATAAATTATAAAAAGTCGCACTTTTAAAAAGAAAAAAATTATATAGAAACATCGTTGAACGCTTCTTCTTAGTTGTGAAATAGAACACATGTTCTTCAAAGTTGAAATCATCAGCGGGAAATCGGCACCTGGGATCAAATGATTATATAATGTAATAAATAGGTACATCCATATTTCAAATATACATATGTATGTATATATGTATATGAAAAATGTATTGATGTAATTAGCAATATTAAATGCGATTTCTTCCTTGTCCAATAAAATATTTCCATTCACCTTTTTGATTCAATTATAAAATGTATTGGACATTTAATTTACTAAGATGCACAATTTCTTTAAGAAAAGACAAAACACTGATTTATTCACTCACTTTACCGTCTTTACTCAGCGATGTTCTCTAGAACACTGATGAAAAAGACCAACATATTTAATACCATTTTTTTCTTTTCCTCTTCGCTTGCTACGTTGGTTAACAACCACAATGCACGAAACACACGTGTTTTACGCATTACACCATGTACACAGCTCTTTATTATAAACCAGAATTCCGCAGCTGCGAGAGCCCTGTTGTTACTCTCTTTGACAAAAATCCTCTCCACCCATAAAAAATATGTTCTAACATAAAAAATATGTTGGTACATAAACATATTAAATTGAGATATGTTACAAAATGTTGCAAACATATATTTGCTGGGACACAAACAAATTATGTTTGCAACCAAACATATTTCTAACATATATTTTTCTGCGTGCATATTTGTAGTTCTACTACTGCTTTGATACAACTTTTCTATTGGCCATACATTTCGCATGAAAAAAGTATTAATAAAAAGAATATTGACACATAAATTTAATTTGTTTATTAATAAGACACCCACTTCTCTTTCTTTCCATGAGTAAAATAAATTGCAGCATGTCTTTACTTCTTGGCTTTCCACAGAAATCATAATAAAAATTGTATCCAAATTATAAAAATATTTGCCAGCCGGCCATACATTGATAGATCGCTAAACAGATTAACCTGATTGTAAAAAAAATATAAAAACAAATAAACATAAATTACCAGAAAAAAACTTACCGTTTTCGTAGTTAATTGCAGCAAATGTTTTAAAAATGTTCATTGATATTTTTTGTTATTTTACATCGAATGTGCGTATGTAGACGTGAGTGAATGAGTGAGTGTGACCACGATTTCGATGATCATTTAAATTACTCTTGATTTGGTGACATTAAAAAAACGGGTTACTGTCTGGCGGTTGGTAGTCATTTGCAAAGTTGTTGTCAGTAAAACAGCCAGACTTTGTTGTTTGTGTTTAATGGCAATTTTATTGTTGTTATTTTCTTACTCTTTTCTTTTTTGCGTCAAAAGTTGAACGACATTTTTATGTGAACAAATCTACACTAATTAGCTAATAATTACAAAATAAAAACACTGCAAACCAGCAACAACAATAAATAATAACAAGTAAGAACGGAATTAAGTTCGGTCGGGCTGAACTTTTTATACCCTCCACAACGAACTTTATTGAAGTGAATAAGAATAATTAGTTTCCATTCGTTTATGAAAATACTAAGTACTTCCTCTTATTGCAGGATTAGTATATCCCAAGTGATAATACTCCTTTCAAAAGAACTCATATGGGGCGTCATCGTAGTTCTTTCCAAAACATTCTGTATGAAAAATTTTTCAAAACACGAAAAGTCGGAGGGAACCTTTCTTTCTTTAACACTCTCCACCAAATGTCAGCTGTTTTGGTGTTTTAATAATACTGAACCTTCAAAATATCGAAAATCGGGAGGTACAGTTCTATGGGCGCTATATGAAGGCGTGCACCTATATCGACAAAATTCAAATTTATACCTCAACGAAGACTAAGTACAAAACTTCAGCCGTTTTGGTGGATATTGAGGCCATCACCTTCAAAATACAGAAAATCGGGAGGCGTAGACCTATACCGAGACATTTCAGGTGGAATGTTTAATACCCCCAACAAAGACTAACTACCCAATTTCAGTGGTTTCGGTGGGATATTGAGGACACAACCTTCAAAATACCGAAAATCGGGAGGTATGAAAACGTGGACCTATACCGAGAAATTTCAGGTGGAACGTTTAATACTCCCAACAAAGACTAACTACCCAATTTCAGTGCTTTCGGTGGGATATTGAGGACACAACCTTCAAAATACCGAAAGCCGGTAGATACCGTTCTATGGGGGCTATATGAATTTGGGACCTATACCGAAAACTTTCAAGTGGATAGTTTTGTACCATCAACGAAGACTAAACAACAAATTTCAGCCATTTCGGTGTTATAATGAGGCCTAAACCGTCAAAATACCGAAATTCGTTCTGTGTATGCTATATCAAAACGTGGACCTTTATAGCCCACTTTCAATACCAAACTTCTAGAAAAAAATACTTGATTTCAACAGACGGACGGACATGGCCATTTCGACTTAGAATTTCATGCTGATCAAGAATATATATACCTTATAGGGTCTCCGACGAATATTTATATGTGTTTCAAACGGAATGACAAATTTATTTATACCCTTCATATTATGGTGGAGTGTATTAAAAGAATAAAAAATATTAAAGCTTTGTTGTTCAGTTTAGTGAATAAATAAAAAACCAGTCATTTCACAACATGAATAAAGTTCTTATTAATTTTCTCGTTTAGAGTTGAGCTTGATAATCGGAAATTATTTGCAAGTGATAAAGGAAAGCCAAGGACTCGAACCCGCATAGTCACCAAATTACGTTACCTGGTTTCACTGGTGGTAAAGCAGATCTTCGGACGTATCGACTATGTAATGGCTTCTCTGTCCTAGAACTTTTCGTTTTTCAAATGCAAATGTGTTTTATACATTTACGCGGATATTTGGCCGCTGAAATGTATTTTCTTCACGACAAACGCTTTTTTGTGCTGCCTTTGAAGTTATGAGTTTTGGCTTTGAACACTAACACGCCCTGACAACATTTTTTTATATGTTTTCAAGGACGTGGGTACAAATCCCTACCGGGCTCAGCCTGTGTTTTTATTTTTTGAAATTTTGCCTGTTAGGGCGAATATCATTTTTAATGATTTTTTATTAATTTTCTCGTTTAGAGTTGAGCTTGATGATCGGAAATTATTTGCAAGTGAAAAAGGAAAGCCAAGGACTCGAACCCACATAGTCACCAAATTACGTTACCTGGTTTCACTGGTGGTAGCAAATGAAATAATTCGAAATTCAATTGGAATTCTCAAATCACAAGGGAAATGTTTCAAATTACAACTGAAAAATATTCGAATTACATGTGAAAAGGATGTAGTTACCAAGCTTTGCCTTCGCCTGATAAAAAAAAAAACAACATATGCCTGATGATCGGACTTAACCACCCGTAAAACGTAGCATAATGGTTGCATGTGTGGGACTTCGGTAGACTCCTAATTTTTCAATGAACCTCTTATGACAACTCGAAAGAATTAAATATCATTTTCCAAATTGTGTATAAATCAAAATTGTATCTGAGTAGCATTAGGGCAGCTGCCAATTTATTTTCTATTTATCTATGTAATGGGCAAACAAAATATTACAAATATTTTGTTTAATTAGTTCAATTTGACTTTTTGCTGGCAATCTATTTGTTTATAGTTCCATCGGTCTGTCTGCCAGTTCGTCCATTTACCTGTTTTGTCGAATGATTATGTGGTTGAATTAGAAAATAAAATCAATTGTTATTGTTACTGTTGCTACTATGTATAATAATTATTATTAAATAGTCATATCACCCAAAAACACCATTCGGGAATAATAAAACGTTTTTGTTATTGCAACATTAAAAGTAAAATTTGCATTTTATTAGCAATTTAAATTCTATGCAATTTTTTTAATAATTACATTTAATTTCCAAATAAAATTGCAGCAATCACAATTTGTAATGTGTGTAGGTAGGTTCGGTCGATTCATTTGAATCATTATTTGTGTGTGTTATCAAATAATGGGAATTAAATTGTTCTTTGTTTTTTAAATATATATTTATAAATGGTCTAATGGCAATGTTAATTTAGATTTATCAATAGCATAGGTATTTATTTATTTTTAACAGACAAATCGTTAAAGGTCAAGGAAACTTTTTGATTTGAAGATAAGAACCGTAAGAATATGACCTTCTTCAAATAAAGAAGCCTTGCGGTTATGACTTGATATTACAATGTTATCGATTTTGCAGTCCGCGTCTCATTTGTCGGCTTACCAAATTAGATTTATATATTATTGCGTATTTGAAGGAATCGAGTTCAACAGTCCAACGCTCAATCAACTGAGCTATCGAAGGTGATCGAGGGGCTATTATATGTAAACAATCGCTTATTTTTTTGTCTCAGGCGACACAACACGCAGTGATACCTCTTGTATATACTTGGTATGTTCCAGAACTGCAAGAATCTACTAATTTGTACAATTTTTTCCGATAACATAAAGGAAAAAATGTTATCGTATTAAAAAAATAGTAGCTTCTTGCAGGTTCTGGAACAGAGCAATTGTAAATACTAGATATAAGTGGTCATAAGTATTAGTTAGTAAAACGAATTTTACACTTGCACTTAAAACAGGGGTTTTGGGAGTTTACGTCATTTATTTGACAGATATTGTATGGAATTGACAACCTAAATGATGAATGTTTTATAAAACATGTTAAATGTAAAATGCGTTTAAGTTTTTAGTTTAAGTTTATAACATTTTTGGATTGGCTCGTTTTTTAATAATTGAATTTTTTTGGTGCAAAATTAATTTGATGATTGTTAAAATACATTTAAAATGTGTTACAGCTTATCTCTGCGGCGTCAAATTATTAATGATTATTTAGTAAGCCATACTGTTTGCGTTGAGGAATTGAATCAATAAACATGGCCTTGGACAAACGAAAAAAGGAATCGAGTTCAAATTTGAGAAATGCATTAATAAAATGTATGCAATAGTAATATTTTATGCCCATTTTATATAAAATCTATTTTAATTGCTCAACACATAATTTCTGAGATTTGGCATTCTATTTATTTAAAATATATTTAACCGTTTTGCTCTTTTAATCGATTTGATAAATAAAAAACGGTAAAGCTCGAAATTGTGCTTAAATTTAGAGATATTGCTTCTGCTTATTTTACTATATATGCATGTACATACATTAATTTTTAATCCAAATATAATCAAATACATTCAGTTGCTGCTACCTTAAAATACAACAATAGCAGTGTCTTTTTACGTGATAATTAGTAATAATTATTACTAATGTTGCAAATTTTGACAGTTGTATAAAGGAAAAGTTGCTGAAAAAAATGTTTCAGCAACATTTAGTAAGTAAAAAGACACACCTAATATTATAGAAGCATCTTGGTGTATTTTGAACTCATTTCTTGCTTTCCATTAAACTTTTCCATAAATGTTCTACATTATACTCCATTCAACTAAGTATATTTATGGTATTATTATTTGTTCATTCATGAACACACACAGAAACATAAAATACATAAACAGACATTGTATTTCATTTCTGTGTAGTGCAAATTGTTGTGTACATAATAATTTATAACGATTTAATTATTATTTATTGAAAAGTGCATTAGTGCTTTATTTATAAATGTATAAAACTTAATTAACATTTATTTACAAATTTTCAAAAAATTTCTCTTCAAATCACATAAATAACTAATCATAAATCTTTGAAATGTACATACATTAATATTCTATTTTTGGTTTATATAATAGATCTTGTTTTATTTGTCATTGCCAGCACAGGACATTTGTAAATACAAATATTAAAGTGTTTGTGTGTAAGATGCCACCGAATAATCCCAAAATATGATAAGAAAATTATTAAGCAAGACCTACAGTTTCTATAACTTAACCAAAATGGAAATACTATAATATTCTTTTGTTTTTATGAAGCTGGAGTGACATAATGTTATATGATATAATGGTGTATTAATGTGCATATTATTTGTCTAAACAATGCATTATATCAATTCAACTTTATTGAGCAGAAAAATAATGGTAAAGTTTATAGGTAGTTAATTTTCATGCAAAAGGAATATTTAAGCAGGAATATTCCAGAATTTCTTTTTTATTATTTAATATTTAAATTAGAGTTAACTTGTTCCGAAACGAACTAGTTCAAAGGAACTATTCCATAAAGGAACGATCGGTATTATGTCCGATTACCGTTCTTCTTGCTCTTCCTTTTCATTTAGTTCAACAAGCTTATAAAATTCCATATTTTCGATGGATTGAAAGAGTTACGGTCTTGTAATAATAACAACATGTAATATTTATAATTTCTTTAAATAAATTGATTAATTAATTAGTTCACTATAATTAATTATAAAAAACAAATTATTTGAAAGCTTAATCAGAATCTTGTATGCCAAAAAAATCAAGTAAACAAAATTCTAAACACAGCTGTCACCTTACAGATTTGCTCAAGTCCACCGACGCAGCCGGTAACCCAGCCCCCCAGGGGGCCCTCCCCATGAAATGGTAAATTTGTAGACATTTTTTGTATATTTTACTCACAAAAGTTCGAATTTTGTCCATTAGTACCACCCCCTCCCCCCTAAATGGCGCCGAGATGCATTTCTGACTACGTCCCTGCTCAAGTAAAAAACAAAACCAATTCTATGCCTGAGTTATTTACCTCACAACTCATCGTTTCTGTGCCCTTTTAGTAATTTCGTTAAAGTTCACATTTGAAAATCACGGCAAGAGAAAAGGAGGATAGAGAATTAGTGGACCTACTAAAAGTTAACTTTAGTTTTTCATGGATGAATTGTCCACAATTGTAACCCAGTTTGTACGTAGTAGTCGTATGTACATGTGTGTGCGTCTGGTATACTCAACGTTTTGTTGCGAAAACAATTTACATGAAAAATACATTAAAAAATGTTTACTCACATACAAAACTTAAAGTTGTTTTTGTTTTCTTTTCATTGGCATGCTTTTTGTTGGGCCTCATTGTCGTCTTCATCGCCGTGGTGTTTTCAGGGGGAAAACAAATTTGGAAATAAAACAATATGAAAAAATCCCTCTAAATAGAATGAAAAACAATAATAAACAATAATAGAAACTGAAGAATAGTTAAAAAAGTTTTGCTAAGAAAATCAAACAATTTTAAATTAAACTAATTTATTGAAAGTATTTTCGTCACAGCTTCTCAAGGGGGTCTTTGAGTATATTCTATTAGGCAGCATAAACAATTGTGTAATTAAATGAAATCAGCTGGGGATTCAAATTCTATGAATTTAATAACTAAGGCTTAAATAAGAACACCACCCGCGGTGCAATGGCATGCACACCCACCTTGCAAGCTAAATGTCTGGGGTTCGATTCCTAGGTCAGACAACATCTCATTTTCAACAGTGGCAAAATACCCCTAGTGTAATGTTGGCGACATTTCCTGAGTATTTGTGCCATTAAATAAAAAGTAGGTCCCATATCATTGAGCAAATATGAATCGGGGCGCACTCATTGATATGAGAGAAATCTCCCTTGTCCCTTCTGGAATGTTTGTGGAACATTATACTATTAATAATAATTAATTAACAATTAATACATAATTAGTTTTAATAAATTAAACTTATCTCTGCAATCATTAGCCAAAATCCAAATTTGTTTGGCCTTATAATAATTACTTGGCCAACCAATTTTCAAGCAACAATTTTCCCTTTTTTGCTCTACAAATTCACACTTCCACTATCATGGAACCAGCAAAAGGCAACTGAATGGCTACTGTATTTCTCATTTACAACGCCTCGTTGCAAAGAACAGTAGTCGCTTTTAACGATAAATGATTAGAAGATTTAGAGTTGTTCACAGCTCTAGTTTTACAGGGTATGAATACACACTTACATAAGTATATTTATTTGTATATCATTTTCACAAAATTACTGTTATCAATTGACCATAATCAAGTTGTTGCTTTTGTTATTAATCGCATGGCAGCTGTTTAAATTGGCGCTGAATTTTGGAGTGGCATATTAAAGTGTCAGCTGTTGTCACATGTTAGGCTACCGTTTTTGCGGTCTTAATATTCTTTCATTCGTTCGCATTAATTTCAAATACTATAATCACGCTCACACAAACATACATAAACATATATACATATCGCTCATTTACTCAAAAAGTGGCATAACTCAAAAAACGCGTTTTCTGAGTTAGCAATTTCTATTTTTTCTACGACTTCTACTTTATCTTGTGTCAAATTTTCATGCTGATATCTCTAAAACTCGACGAGTTACAGCTCATTTACTACGAGTTTCGCATAACTCAACACAAACGTTTTTGGAGTTTATGAAGCACTAAAACACTTCAAATCGTGCTTTATCTTGCACAAAAATTTAGCACTGATATCTGGCTAGCTGCTTGCAAAATATGGTCCAAGTAGTTATTTTAGTTTTTGTGTAATAATATTTTCAAGTATAGAAGTCAAACTTCAATCGCCAACTTAAAACGCGTTTTTCTCGAAACTCGATTTTTTGAGATGTGTCACTCTTTGAGTAAATGAGCGATATGTACATACCTATGTATTTACCAGATAATGATATATTAACCATGTGATATTAACTATCATCAACAACCAAACCAAATAGACAAAACCCATGCGGAAAAATATTTAATTTATGTTAAGAAAAAACAAGAGGAAACAAAACAAGAAAAAGTGAACATACAGGCATGAATACATAAATCAACGTTGGCGCTGATGTTACAAAAAGCCTCAAACAAAAAATAATATAAACGACCAAACAGGGAGTACTTCAAACAAAAACACACCCATACACAAGTAATTAAAACAGGACAAAAAATGCCCACATTTACAAACACATTTATATTAGGGTTATGAATTTTTGACTTTTTTTTCAAAAATGATTTCCTGTAGCGAGAATGAATGATCTACTGCCTATTAATGCCAAAAATAACGTTCATTACATTGAATTACACTGTGCCCTTGATTAGTATATTAAGAACCCAAAAGGAACCCTTAGGTCAAGTTTCTGAGATATCGCGTGATGAATTTCTTGATTTTTCCGCTATAATACTTGGGAAAATAGCTTCATATCTCTCTTTGGGGTTATTGTATCTTCGTGTTGAGAAAAAATGTCACTTTCGTCCTTTATTTCTTGAACCGTAGTAGAAGTACCACAAGATGAGATTTTTCAACATCCAAATATTCTACAAAAATATTGCTCAGAAGATTTTAGGTACGGTTCTCTTTGGCAACTAATCAATATTTTCCCATTTTCATTGTCTTTTTGATGTTGACTCGGTCTTGGTTGTGTGTGAGCTTTTTCATCGAATCACCTTATAATTAAGATTTTATCTAATCTTAGGCAAAAGCTCATTAAAATGTGATATAGGGATATGAGGTTGTAAAAAAGTCATAACCCTATTTTATATGCTACATTTGCCAAAAAAAAAGGATCCAACTGTGTTCAGTGTATTTTTTACAACCATAAAAAAGCAAAAAGCCATGAAATACATACACTTTGGAAAATTTATTGTGATGAAATTTGTATTTTTATTTTTTTTTTTTATTTTTAAAATTTTCAATTCGTCCTCAGTATTTTTAAAATTGTTGGTTGAATGTGTGTTTGTGGTTAAAAGTTTGCTGCATACATTTAAGAGTGCCTACGTATTTGATTGCAAGCATATCCCAATAAATAATCCTAAACAAAAACAGCAAATCTTGATTTAAGCTGTCAAAATACACTTTTGTTATTGACAGTATAAACAAAACTACACAATTTTGACATTGGAAACTCTTTAAAAGTTCAGATGTGAGTTAAATTTAGAACTTATGTTGGAATTCAAAATCCCAAACTAAACAACAGACTATTATAAATATAACCATATCCTTTATTAACGTAATATATCTACTGAAGAATGAATTTAGTATCGTTAGTTTTTATTATTTTGTTTTTAAGTAATTTTTACTAATGTATATAGAATGAAAAAGTAAAAAATTTAATTGAATTTATTTATTTACTTAATAAAACTATGTTTTTATACCCAAAAGTCACGATACATGATATAATTTCACCTTTTTATAAATATCATTTATAACGACTATCGCTTATAGCGTCCGATTTTGGTGTCCCTTGACCGACGTTATAAGCGACTTTGACTGTATTTTTGAATTGTAAAAAAAATCTGAACTGGTTTCGAAGTTATCAGGGTTTATATTTTTTAGTTGTGATAGCATCATTTTCAGTGACACCCACTGTATGTGGCCGATATCTGCTTTAACCGAATATAATAGTTGGTGGTGGGCTCACCTATAAAGCCCACCTTGCACACTGAAGTTCGAGGATTCAACTTCTGCTCTGTCCATGATTTTTGAGAGGAGGGAAAATGTTCTGCTCCTTCTAGGGCTGCTACATATGTAAATATTTTTACTTTACAGTCCAATGTGCGATGCGCACTGTTAGGAGCTTACAAATTGAATTTAACAGTAAATTTTTCAAAATTAGTATAGCTTTGAAATTTATTGATTCGAATACTTAATTTTAATTAGCATATTTCTATTTTTCTAAGTTTATGTTGAAAAAACGTGTATAAGTTGCATCAAGTATATAAGATATTCTAGTACTATGATTTTAACATCAATTCAAAAATTTTGTTGCTCAGATACGACACCTTCTCTTGGAAGTTTAGTGCATTTCTAACTAGAAATACATCTATCCGGTCAGAGGGGAAAATGTGAAGCAGCCTCCAAATTTCATCCTCGCCTAATTGAGGCCTCATGCCAAGACAAGACCTAATAATCATTCTCTCCCATTGACGGATTCTCTCCAATTGATGAGAGGAGATTTCATAGCATACCGGGAAGGCGTATGTGTATCATCATTGGTGTATCATCGATCATATGTATGGTGCACGATAAACGAGTACCATAAAAACCTTAGAAGCACCTCCGAGAAAGCTCGTTGATTCAAAAAAATCCTTTAGGTTATGTTTTACACTTACATCAACATTTTTGTGAGTGTAGTTGTTGCATTTACTAGTTTATACAATTTTTATCCATAAAAACAATACAGGCACTTTTTATTTTATGCATTTGCGCCCCTTCTTTGTGTTGGGGATTATGGAGAATCTGTTTGTTAGTTATTTGTAGAGCCGTTGTCTAATTGTCATGGCATGTTCCGGAACAGAGATCCGCAAAATGCATATAAAAGGCACACTCTCATGCCTTTTCCCAAAAGCGAATAGTGCAGTGCCTTGCACATAAAAAAATATGATTGTGCCAAAAGCAGACTCACCAAAAAAAAAAGATTCACTGCTTTAGTGCGTGCTTGCTTGCTTTTACATTTGTAGTCACACGATTCGCAAATGCAGTATGCACAGTACTGCATACCACCACACAGTATTGTATCATCTTCTGTTTCAATAAATGAATACATTTGCAAAATTTCGCTTTTTCTTTGAGTTTCTTTAATAATACGATAAACACCAATATTCATATTTGGTTTTATTGTCTCAACATTCATTTTTTTATGTTTATTAACATGTAAAGTTGAACAGAAATATATACTGCTTTTTGTAATGCAACGTGCTTTTCCGAAGGCAGCGTGCACAAAAAACGAGCTCTTTTAGTGTGTTGTGTGTGTGGCATTGGCACACTCTCATGAAAGAAAATGCAAAGCAAGCATTAGCATTAAACATAGATGGCAATAGCAAGCAATGAAAAAGGCACGAAATAGCGAATATGCATTAAAAGCGAGTGGCATTTTGCGGACCTCTGTTCCGGAATGCCACACCCGCATATTGCGTGTAACCAACCATACACTTCCCACCAAAACCACCAATATTCACACCCAACAACAACCGAAAGCAATAATAACATTGTAATAGGCGCATTATTGTTTTCATATGAGAGAACGCAAGGTGTTTATTAAAGGTATGCCCCCGGCGGGATGCCATAAAATAGGCACCATAAAGCTTTGACAATATTTGATTGCTTTGGAAAATTCTAAAAGAGATTCCAATTGCCACATGATGGACGAGTCGTTAGTCCCACAATGAACTTCACCATTAAATTGTAGGCCATATGCAGATACGCCCACTTTTGTTTGTTTGCAAAAGATCCTCGGTGTAATACCGGGAAAACAACATGAAAGTTAATATTATTTGCAATTTTTTGCTGTTCTTGTTGAACATGAGTGAACAAAATGGTAGACAGTAAAAACGTGTATGCCATGTGTATTTATATATAGCCTTTTCATATTATTTTTATGGTGGAGAAATGCATGTCGTATGCAATTTGAGCTGTTCAAAAGATAGTGTAAAATAACCAGCATCGCGGCTGCCCAGTTTTCCATGGATATCAAACAAATTTTACAACGGGACAAGAAGATGTAGGACCATTTGGAATTTTCTGGTCTGGTTTATGGCAATCGTAAATCATGCCTCAAGATATTTATGTCAGCACTCATGTATTCTATGTGAATACAACATGCGACTTTTTTCGGTTCTCGGTGTAAAACACTCACAGGACAGACAGATAGAGAGAAATCTGTGTACAAATGTATGTACTCGTATATAACAAACGAGTACATCATATGCTTGCTGGCTAGCTGGCTGTTTTTTGCATTAAACATTCGGTCTGATTGCAACATTGCAACAAAGAGTAAGTACTCTGGGTACTCACTCGTACTCTCATTTGTGTGATCTACCATCCATCTACCCACCATTCTTATCAAGTCGCATACAACACCCACACATTTTCTCAAACTTTTGGCTGCTTCATTCTACGGTGCAATAAAATATTGCAAGTGTCGTTGTCGTCATTGGGGAAGCAAAAAAAAAACAAAACCATCTTCAAGGCAAAGAAGCCAACCAAGTGTTACATGTTTTAAAAGACATTCTCTGGTGAATAAATCATTATTACTGCATTGCCAACACTTTTACAAACTACAAGAATGTTATGAACTTCTTTTCTCCTTCACCTTTGTAATATATGCGTATGTGATTTCTTCAAAATTTTTCTTCCTTTTTCGAAATACTTTTACCTTGTAACAATTTTGTTATGAACTATATATCAGACAAACAGGCATTTTATAGCTAAGTATGTCCTATGAGAATATTTATACCTCGCTAGGAAGATGTTGAAGAAGATTCTATAAGTTTTGTTGTCTGTTATATGTCGTAACTTGTGCTTCTGTGTAAATGTTCGAAAGTAGTGTGGTTATGTCAGGTAATTTAGTGTCAAAATTTAATTTATTCGACATTATGTCATATTCAT
Source organism: Musca autumnalis (assembly GCF_047663935.1). Taxonomy (NCBI): domain Eukaryota; kingdom Metazoa; phylum Arthropoda; class Insecta; order Diptera; family Muscidae; genus Musca; species Musca autumnalis. The sequence goes on from NW_027411755.1 coordinate 116,296,591, forward strand.
CATGTACTATTGTAATGCCAGGTAACTAACAAACTAATTTTGTCATGGCATCGTAATCATCGGAAGCCACAATACCAAATTGCATAGAAATATACATATAACCGTATACAAATTTATATATAGAAAAGTTTCAAGAAAATAGAAAAATTGCACTATTTGTTGTAGGAACTATGAATATCAATCAGTTGAATATTTTAAGAATATTTTATCGTATTTTTCAGGACGGAATTTTGCTTTGTCGATGCCAAATTATGAAGGCCAACGACGGCGTTATTACAGATCGGCTCTGGCATTGTTTTATAATTTGTCATTTGCAAAGCGAGAAAATGAAGCCCAGTGCTAAAGGCCTGGGTACATAAGCTACCTCGCCTGATTGCCTCCTTCGAAATAGGCCAAGCCAATACAGAAATGAAGGAATGGAATAGGCCAAGCCATCTGTGAAATGAAGGAATGGAACCATATCCAGCTCATTCGTTTATAACATTCGTTTAAATCAACTCGTTCATTTAGTTCCTCTCGTTCATGCATCTCTTCTATTTTATAAGGTTGAACGAGTGAATAAAGTTCACTCTATCTACCTCTTAAATTAAAAAATTAAAGAAACTATAGTTTAAAAAACAGAACGATGAAAACATTTCGCTATTTTTTCATACTAACATGATTCCGTTGGTGAATTCGATTCAAAGGAACGATTCATCGAAATGAACAAACGGAACTATATCCAGCTCATTCGTTTATAACGTTCATTTAGCTCCTCTCATTCATGCAGCACCTCTATTTTGTTAAACAGAATGAGCGAATGTAGTTCACCCTATCTCCTTCTTACATTAAACAAGCATTAAAGTATTAGTCAGCTGTGCTGACGGAGATATACCCTTATTCACTGACCAAAAACAAAAAAAAAACCAACACAATAATTATGCCGCATATAAAATATATTGATTTTGTATCCCGAGTTTGCTTTAAAATTCATATGTACCGTAATGTGGGGCTATACCAAATCATTTACATATACGAAACATTTTCAGCAACCAAATCATACGGAAACGAAACATTAAATTACGTTAAACTAAGTTTGGAAGAATGTGTTAGAGTTATCTTGCACAATAGCCATTTTAGTTTGTGCCGGCAGGGTTTTGGTGCTTGGGCCATTATTTCTTGAAGTATTGACTTACTGCGGAAAAAATTTACCATTGTAAATGAGGCCTCTCTCTTAAACTTCACTTTATGAAAGTGAAATAATAGGTTAGGTTAGGTTGAAACGAGGGGTGATGCAGGATCACCACATGTCCGTGTGGACATACATCTAAGCCATAAAGGAGGCCTGTTGTGCTCTCTAATTTGTGTTCAGGATAAGGTTGTATATTTAGTGTGATGATCGTGGCATAACTGTGCTACTGATTTAAAAAATCTGAAAAAAAAATAAATTAACAATTACAAGATGATTTTGACCCCATCACAGCTTAATATTTTTGAAAATATTTTCAAATGATTTTATTTACAAAAAATTAAACTGCTGCACCTACGAGGGCGGTTTGGAAACTTCTTAGCCTATCAATGAAAGAGAATAGTTAGTTTTTCAAAAATATTTTTATTTTTCAAGATAATCTCCTGAAACTTCAATACACTTAGTCCAACGCTTTTCTAGCAATTCTATCCCTTGATTAAAATAGCTTCCTCAAGGTCTTCAAAATAGTGGTTTACAACTGTAATTGCATCTTCATTTGAAGTAAAACGTTTGCCAGCAAGGTTTTTTTTAGGTTTGGGAACAAGTAAAAGTCACTTGGAGCTAAATCAGGAGAATAAGGTGGGTGGTCAAGCAACTCGTACTTTAATTCGTTGATTTTAGCCATTGTTAAAACACTCTTGTGCGCGGGTGCGTTGTCTTGATGAAAATTTTTTTTGTGTTGTAAGCCAGGACGTTTTTCTCGAATTTGTACATTTAATTGATCCAAAAGGTTGCAATAGTACTCTGAATTTATTGTTTTACCCTTTTGCAGATAGTCAATCAATAAAATACATTTGAAGTCCCAAAAAAACCGTTGCCATAACCTTACCAGCCGATTGAATTGTTTTTGCCTTCTTTGGGGCACTTCCTCCAGCTTCAGTCTATTGTTTGGATTGTTCTTTTGTCTCTGGAGTATAGTGGTGGATCCATGTCTCATTAACAGTTATGAAACGACGCTTAAAATCCATTTTATTTCGCTTAAAACGATCCAAACAAGCTTGAGAAATGTTCATTCTTATGCGTTTTTGATCGACTGTTAACAAATGCGGCACCCATCCTGCAGAAAGCTTTTTCATCTGTAGTTCTTCATGCAAAATTAAATGGACTCGATCATTTGAGATGCCCATGATATTAGCAATTTCACGCACTTTTATTCGTCGATCATTTAATACCACATCATGCACTTTGGCTACAATTTCTGTTGTTGCTGCTGTTTTTGGACGTCCACTACTTGGTTCATCTTCAATGCTTGTACGACCACGTTTAAATTCAGCAACCCAATTTTTTACTGTTGCATATGAAGGAGCACTTTCACCTAACACATTCACCATATCATTATGAATTTCTTGTCCCGATAAACATTTTTATGTAAATATTTAATGACAGCACGCATTTCTAATTTTTCCATTGTAAAAAATTGCGGATGCGTCTTTTTTGAACACCTGTTTCTATATGAAGGAGTTGCCAGATCGAAACAAAACTTAACATGTGTTCATAACAGAGATGGAAGTTTCCAAAACACTTAACTTTTTCTGTTTATACCGCGCTTTTTGTGCTAGGCTAAGAAGTTTCCGAACCACCCTCGTAAATCCAAAAAGTAATATCTTGGCGTAATAAAAATCACCTCATTGTCCCAAAGCATCTCAAAATCCAAACAAAAAATTAACCATCTACAAGATAATTTCCCATGGAATGAGTGATGTTGAAATGTTAAACTTTGCTCAAATGAAATGTATACGGGTTCTTGGCTCAGTGAATAGTGTTGTTGTTCTTTTTATTGTGGACTATTATTTGTGAGCTTTAGGAATTTGGGATTTTATGGTTTAAGAGATTTGTCCCCAGAAAGGTGAAAATCAGATAAACATTATCAGCCCAAGAATTTATGAGGTGCGCTTCAATATCTTTATTGAAACAATTCGCTGAGCTATGCATGAACATGAAATAGAGTAGGTACGGCAATATTTTGTATTTGGATACAATTGCTATTTATGGCAATACCACCAAATACCGGACGTGGCAAATAAACTATTTTGTAGATAGGTTAATAAATTCTTTAAAGGAGGTGCAATAAAACCTTGGGAAGATGAAAATTTAAACAAAATAAGAGGCTATAATAACTACTTTAGTTTGCCACTCAGACTAGTCGGGGGCCACCTAAGAAAAAATTCCTTGTGACTGTCGCCAATATTCAAATTAAATACTACACAAACCTCAATAATTCTCTCCCTAAAGTGCACACAAAACTAATCCAAGTCTTTCGAATTGAGAGATGAAATTTGAAAGTGACAGTTGCGGCACAAAAAAGCAATCCTGTCTGCCTTTGAGTATGTACTCCAATTGACATTCACTTCAATTGGTTACACAATTACGCCTCTTTGAGGTGCACCAAGTAGTCTTTTTTCATTCCTCAATTGATCCTATTTTCCCAGCATGATCAGATAGCTTCTGTAAACGTTGTTTGTGGCTATGGTATATATCCCGTAGAGTTTTTCAAAAAATAAAACTCGTCCTCTAGAGTTTCACACAGCTGGAAGTTTCATTCATGAACATATTTACGCAGCTACCTACTAAACCTTAAAAAGTAAACAAACACCTACACGTGAATCAGACAATCAGACGGACAAAAAATGAATGGCTCTGAAATAAATTTGTTTACCTCGAGCCGTATAATTACGGCTTAACGTCACAACAAAACAATTCAAATGACTTCAGACAGTCGAATATGTGTGTGTCAGAGTATTTATATCCTTTTTAAATATTTACAGACAGTCATATTTTACTTTCTTCTTTAATGTTTATTTTGACAATTGTTGTAGTCCTCGTCGTCTTAAGGATACTTAATCCTCTAAACGAGCCAGCCATTGAACTTGATGACGACACTCATAGATTAGCGAGTACTTGATGCCGTCTCGCCACCAATTCGATAGCCATTGATTCGTTATGGATATTTTAATATTTGTTTGCTTATTGGCTTGTTAGAATATACATACATTCATATCCTTATTCGTTGTCTAGGTTTTCGTTCTTGGCTATTTGTTGTAAATTCACCAAAAAGAGGCTTGTAATGACCTTTAGTGTGGGCGTATGAGTTTCTAATTGCCTTTCTGTTGGTTGTTGCTTCACATTTCATTACCTCTTTCATTGAGCGCGAGACTATCAGAGTAAATATTTTGAAATTTGAAATTTCTTTTCGTTTAATAATTGATTAGCGTTGAGAGTGGTTAGGTTCATTAATAAAAGATTCTAAATGTAATTAGATTCTAACTTGCTAACAAAGGTCAATATTTTCGCACTCCTATCACTGGAACTAGTAGATATATTTCCGAAACTGAATAATTGGCCTTCATAGAAACTAATTGTTTAGCATAAGTGTTTCTGAAAATAGCCTCTCACATACTCCCAGCTTCCCTAGTCATTTCTAAAGCCATGATGAGAGAGAGCACCGCAAGTACAAAGGTACCCCCATCAAAACGACGTTATCAAAAAACACAACTAAAAACCCAAGCTTTATAATTTTTTGGCGACAAACTTGAAATAATGTCGGTAATAAATCTAGAATAAAAAGGTGACAAAAAACCCCAAATAAAAAAACGACGAGAATAATAAAAAGTCTCACTTATCTCTTAACAATGGATAGCGCCGTTTTAGATCCATTTAGAAGACGAAGACTGCAAATGACCTTTTCTTGACGCATCTTGAAAAAAGTCGAATTTGTATTGGGTCTGATGCTTCTAAGCGGCTTTACTGCACCTTTTCATCTCCTATTCTATTTTTTCTTTGTCTACATACTTATGGTGCATTAAGCGCTTCTTAGAGTCTAGGTTTCCTTTTTGTCTGTGTGTGTTTTAAAATAAAGAGGGATTCCATTGAGATCGATGTGTCATCGCTTCGGGTGTGCCTGGTTGCTGGCTTTGCATGAGGCATTTAATTCAAGTGTTGAGATTTTTTATGATCCCAACATGTTTGTTGAATTTTACTATACCTTGTGGTTTTCATTTGATGCACCGCTGTACAAAATTACATCACATTTTCAAGCTCTCTTGATTGACTGGATCTCTCTCTCTCTCTTTCGTGAGTAAAGGCCACCATAGCTATGTGTGTTTGGTAGCATCATCATCTATACACAGACGGAATCATCAGTTTTCTGGATTCATTTAAGCTGCTGTTGTCGTCGGAACACCTGAACTCGGAGACATTTGCTTTTCTTTGGAAAATAAATCTTAACAGACATCCAGCCACTCACTCAGCATTTATTGTTAATTGTTGACAACAAAACATGCGGCAGTTACAATACGAGGGCAGTTCGGAAACTTCTTAGCCTAGCACAAAAAGCGCGGTATAAACAGAAAAAAGTTAAGTGTTTTGGAAACTTCCATCTCTGTTATGAACACATGTTATATTTTGTTTCGATCTCGCAACTCCTTCATATAGAAACAGGTGTTCAAAAAAGACGCATCCGCATTTTTTTTTACAATGGAAAAATTAGAAATGCGAGCTGTCATTAAATATTTACATAAAAAAGGTTTATCGGGACAAGAAATTCATAATGATATGGTGAATGTGTTAGGTGAAAGTGCTCCTTCATATGCAACAGTAAAAAATTGGGTTGCTGAATTTAAACGTGGTCGTACTAGCATTGAAGATGAACCACGTAGTGGACGTCCAAAAACAGCAACAACACCAGAAATTGTAGACAAAGTGCATGATATGGTATTAAATGATCGACGAATAAATGTGCGCGAAATTGCTAATATCATGGGCATCTCAAATGATCGAGTCCATTTAATTTTGCATGAAGAACTACAGATGAAAAAGCTTTCTGCTAGATGGGTGCCGCATTTGTTAACAGTCGATCAAAAACGCATAAGAATGAACATTTCTCAAGCTTGTTTGGATCGTTTTAAGCGAAATAAAAACGTCGTTTCATAACTGTTGATGAGACATGGCAACGGGTTTTTGGGACTTCAAAGGTATTTTATATGGGGGCTATACCAAAACATGGACCTATGTTGACGATGTTTGGTAGAGATATTTCGTGACCACTGAGAACCTCAAATGGCAAATTACAGCTAGTTCGGTTAAAAATTCTAGCTAAAATTCTCAAAATACCGAAAATCGGGAGGTACCGATATATGGGGGCTATACCAAAACATGGACCTATGTTGACGATGTTTCGTGGAGATATTTCATGACCACTGAGAACCTCAAATGTCAAATTGCAGATAGTTTGGTTAAAAATTGTGGCTAAAATTCTCAAAATACCGAAAATCGGGAGCTACAGTTATATGGGGACTATACCAAAACATGGACCTATGCCCATATCCTTTGGGATATAAGTTTGTTGATCACTAGGAACCCTAAGTGCCAAATTATAGCTAATTCGGTCGGCAAATGTGGCGAAGAACGTCAAAATACCTCAAATCCGGAGGTACCGTTATATGGGGGCTATACCAAAGAGTGGACCGATATAGCCCATCTTCGAACTTGACCTGCCTCTATCTCAATTATTACGGACGCTAGAGTGATTACAACAGACGGACAGACGGACATGGCTAGATCGTCTTAGAATTTTATCCTGATCAAGAATATATATACTTTATAGGGTCGCAAATGATTAGTTAGATGTGTTACAAACGGAATGACAAACTTAATATACCCTCTATACTATGGTGGAGGGTATAAAAATAAAAATATTTTTTGAAAAACTAACTATTCTCTTTCATTGATAGGCTAAGAAGTTTCCGAACCGCCCTCGTATTTGTTAAAAAAAATATAATAAAAAAATAAAATAAATAGTAGTGGCCGTCGAGAAAACAACATAAAATAATATTATTACGGTGGAGATTGCGGCTGTGTTATGTGTTCTGTGGCTTAATTTAAGGTGTCATAAAAACCACAAGAAATTCCTTAATTTTCTAACTCTCATTCCAGGCTAACGCCAAAAAGATGATCACCTAATTAACCATAATAAATCGCTAGATTTTGACAATAAAATTTTTTATGGTGTTGGTTTATTTTCTTAAATGTCCATTAAAAGGGTGATCTTAAAGTTCTTAACTACAACGAGCGTTATATTGAAAATTGAAACGTCTTTTTTAACAGCTGATTTGCTATCGTTAAAAAGCAAAGAAAAATTATCAACAAGTTGTTGTAGTTGTTCTTGTTATTGGTGCTGAGTCATTAAGTGATTAATATTTTTCTAAAGAATAGAAACATCCCAAATGGGACAAGGGCGACTTCTCTCCATACACACTGGTCCCAACCTGCGACAAAATCGAAAAATCGATATCAGCAAATATCTGCGACAATTCAGCAAATTTTCGCTAAACATATTATATATTAATATTCCAACACTGTTTTTGTAATTTATAACTATATTTAACAAAAGAAAACAGAAGAAGTTGACATTTACGTATGATCTCTTAAAAACTTTAAAAACATCAGTAAGGTTGTGACTTCTTACAAGGCAAGTAACTCAAAGTTGAAAGTTTTAGTACAAGGTTTTCTAATTACTTTTACATAAAAAAATTGTACACATTATTCGCATAAAATGAGCTGGAAATCAAATTTTTTATAATACTATTTTGTGGATTTTTTTCCAAATCCCAAAAATTAAAGTTGAGTTTTACTAACTTCGCCATCCTTCTCCACTCTCCAAATTTTTTGAAGAATGTTCGACATAGTGTCAAGTTTACAAAAAATTTGGTTCCAGCTGCATATATATGCATTTCCGTGTGTGACATTAAAAATACTGACGATGCCCCTGGTCGTTTCATTGATGCCGTATTACTGTATTCTCAATTTCTTCTTTGTTTTGTGCTTTAATTGTTTTTGTTTTTTCTTTTTTTTCTTTAAAGATTAAGACATTTTTGTTTTGGGATCTACTTATGAGTGTATTTTTTACATATATGTATATATTTATACCCTATACCACAATGTGGAAAAGGGTATTATAAGTTTGTTTTGGTAAAAATTCATGTAACACCGCGAAATATTCGTCGGAGACCCCCAATGTGGTATACCAATCTTCATATCTCGACGAGATAAAGCGATTTTGAGATGTGTGTCTGTCCGTCCGTCTGTCCATTATAAATTGTAAACACGCTCCAGGCCGCAATTATGGACCGATCGTCACGAAATTTTGTATGGAGGTCGGGTTCAGATCAGAATAGATCCCTATTCTTATTGGTGATGATCGTGAAATATTTAGCGGGTGAAATGGACCAAAAACATAATATTTATCCAATTTTCTAGCGGCTCTGTAGGTCTCAATAATAGTCCGATCAACGCGTAATTTTAAATAAGGCAAAAGTATATCACAAAGGAGAAGCTTGCAATTTGAGATGGCGATCGGATAATATTTAGAGGGTTAAATGGACCAAAGCTTTTGTGTGAAAATTGTGAAAATTTTTAATATACAGCTTACATCTTAATTCCTGGAAGTGACATTCCGGACAAGTGAGATATACTTGAAAGTGGAACGCTTGACCTTTCAATTGATGCCACTTATGTTGGTGTGCATGATCAGATAACAGTGTTACAGCCTAATATATTCCGTTATTTGTTTGTAGTGTAATAATAAACTCGCTAGAAGTCGCAATTATACATCAATAGTCACGAAATTTTGCACCGGGTAAGAGTATAGGTCGAAAAAGATGCCTACAATTTTGAATGATGATCTGATATTTTTTAGAGGGTGAAATGGACCATCACTTTTGTATGAAAAATATAAAAATAGTATTTTTGGTCGATATATTAATTCCTTGAGGACATATATATTTCGCAAAGTAGCCTACATATGGAAAACAACTACTGACCTACTGCCTAATATATAATGGGTTCTGTGTAGGGAACCACATTTTTATTCCATGCTACATATTGTATCTCCAAAAGTTTATGTATCACCACGAAATATTCGTCCTAGACCCCTTATTTCGTATGCCAAAATTCATATCTCGACGAGATAAAGCGATTTAGCGATGTGTGTCCGTTCATTAAAAATTGTAAACAAGCTTAAGGCCGCAATTATGGACTGATTGTAACGAATTTTTTAAGGAGGTTGGGTTCTTGAAATGTTCAGGGGATGAAATGGACCAAAAACAAAATTTTAACCAATTTTGTAGCGGCTCTGTAGGTCAAAATAATAACACGCAAAATTTTAAACAAAGTTTGAGTTTATGATGAGGAAGAAGCGTACAAACCAACGTGAAGATCAGATAATACTTAGCGGATTAAATTGACTCAAACTTTTGTGTGATATTGGTAAAAATTGTAATAACGTAGCGGTTAAACAACGGATGTAGTAGTCCTACATAAGTGAGTTTCATTACATTTTAGTTTGTGTGAAATAAATTTTCCTTTCCTGCTACAAAAATGTCTTTGTCATGCTAGATAACTTTTTGGTTTTGGTCATAAGTATTATACATTATATCTCTGATATTTGATAATTAAATTTTCAAATCATTGAAAAGAAGTTCCGTGGAGAGCGATTGTCCAGGGATAGTGGTATAGGGTATCCCATGGTCGGCTCCGTCCGACTATAGACTTTTCTTACTTGTTTTGATATATGTATGATGCTACATATAATATGAAAAACAAGTAAAAATGTATAGTTCGGTCGCACCGAATTTTATTGTGAAATATTCTGACCTCAAATGGAATAATTTGTTTCCTTACCCGTCCACGATACCAGTCGGAGACGCTTTTTGACCAGTAAGAACTCCAAATAGCAAATTACAACCAATTTGAACCGAAAATGTAGATAAAAGCTTCAAAATACCTGAAATCGGGTGATACCTCTACATGGGGGCCATAGGAAAAACTGGACCCATATTGATGATTTTTTGGGTAAAGTATTTTTGACTTTTTTTTAGCATATACTGAAAAAATCAGATTGATCCGACAATTATAAATATTTTTGTTGCACCTTCCCATACAAATGGGACCACTGTCACGGTGCTCTTGAAACAATTTTAAATGGAAGGTGCTTACACCTCGGAAGTTTTTGCGGATTTTGAAACTACAATGTTTATAGATGAGAAAAATCAAAAAACAAAAAAAATCGCCGGAACGCTTTTTAAACAAATCGCCATTTAAGTTGAAATTTTTAGGGGTTGTTTAGGTTTTCGCGATTTTGCTTACAAACCGCAAATTCTATCAAAATGGGACTAAAACAAATGTTGTAGCTATGGAAATTCTCTACAAGATTGATCTTTATGGTATTCTCGTCGGTTCTACCGTTTTTGAGATATAGAAGTTCAAATTGGGACAATTCAAATTCAATTCATTATAAAACAATGTCATGACTGCAAATTCCCAACTTAAACTTATATATCTAAAAAAATGTTACAACTTAGAATAAGTTACTTAAGCCAGTCTTGTAGAGAATTTTCACAGCTTTAAGATTTTCTCAGGTCCCATATCGATAAGACTGACCGTATTCAAGCAAAATCGCGAAACCCTAACAAAAAAACCTAAAAATGTAAACTGAGCTTCTTTATCTCAAAAATGGTACAGGCTGGGAACAAATTATAAACGTCAATCCTCTAGAGAATTTTCACAGCTACAACATTTTTTTAGCTCCATTTCGATTGGACTTGCTGTTTCCAAGCAAAATCGTGAAAACCTAAAAATCACCTAAAAATGTGAATTTTGACCGCGATTTATTTAAAAATCCCTACAGCGATTTTTTCTTGTTTTTTGATTTTTCTCATCTATGAACACAGCTGTTTCTGAATTCACAAAAAACTTTCCCTGTATAAGAGGTTTTCATCAAAAGTTAGTTAAGGCGCACCCTGCATGACATTGTTTTATAAGGGGGCGATACAGTCAGTGCATTGTCCCAATTTGAACTTTTATATCTCAAAAATGGTAAAAACCACGAAAATACCGTAAAGGTCGATCTTGTAGAGAATTTTCATAGCTACAACATTCTCTTCAGTCCCATTTTGATAGGACTTGCGGTTTCTCAGCAAAATCGTGAAAATCTAAACAACCCCTAAAAATTTCAACTTAAATCGCGATTTATTTAAAATGCGCTCCGGCGTTTTTTTTTTTGTTTTTTTGATTTTTCTCATCTACGAACATTGTAGTGTCAGAATCCGCAAAAACTTCCAAGGTGTAAGCACCTTCCATTTAAAATTGTTTCAAGAGCACCGTGCTGTGTATTGTACTAGTACAATTATTATTACATTATTTTTATTATTATGTATTATCATTTGTTTTTTAACACATTTTTGCCTTTATCTTTTGAAAATTTCTCCAAATATTATTCCCAGATCTTTGTCACCTCTGAAACCATACTTTTTACTGAATTTAATATTGTCTTTTGTACGCATTATTAAACTTACATTTCCTATCAATCCAGCCATCCATCCATCCGTCCATCGATACTAGTCATTATCCAACAACAGACAAAGGCCACTGGTAATAATGTCTTTGAACAGCAACAAAAATACAATAACAATTATTCAATGTGTCAAATTTACGTCATGTTTAGACCAATCATTTGTCTGTCGAATAAAAAAGTTCTTTTGTTATTGTTGTATTTCTTTTTTGAAAGTGAAAAAAAATCAAGATACATATTTGAAGAATCCCTGTCGGACTTTTATCAACCAGTTGATAATACATCGATTATTTTTTAAACTTGCTTAAACTGGCTGAAAAGTCACCTAGAGATCAACTACTTTGAACAAAAAAATTGACAATTGTCCATTTCTGCACTACTTTTCAGCTAACTTTAAATTGGTTTAAAATTCATCTAGAGATCAACCACTTTGAAAACAATAATATGTACCTTCTACAAAGTATTTGAGATTGCCGAAAATATAAGGCATTTGCATTTTCTTCATAAATTTCATAAAAATGTAGCATCCAATAATATAAGCAAGTGTTGATGGACTGAACATATTCGTACATATTATTCATATTGTTCCCGTATAAAAAAGGAACACGAAGGAAATATACAAATTTGCCCTCTTCTTCTCTCCAACAAAACATAACAGAGAGAGAGCGAGAAAGAGAGAGAACATGAAAAGTCATAGTCATAAATACATTACATTATCATTTAAACTGACTATAAATGGTTAGTATATAATCAGTTGAAAAGTCATCTAGCGATAGACAATACTGACTACACTCTAAACTTTTTCTGTTGAATTTCACAATGATAATGATAGGCAACAAGATGCGACACAAAAGTGCGTAATTTTCAACAGCTTTTTGTTGTAAGATTTTACGCAAAATATGTTTAAAACTTTACACATTTTGAGTTGCGATTTTAGACACAATTAATTGTAATTTTACGCAATTTGGTGTGTAAATGTATGCAAATGTACCCAAATGTATACATAATTTCTGAATGTGTTTAATAAAACATTTTGAATACATGCAAAAAATTACTTTATATAAAAAAAAATATTATACTTATATAAAAATATATCTTGTAGTACGGTTACACTAGAGTTTTTTGCCGGGTTAACCCACTTCGAGAGGATTTGCTTCACGTTTGCGCAATGGAATTGACATTTGAAATCCAAACCCACTGGGTTAAACCAGTTAAGTGTAACCGGGGTATTATTTCATTTATGTAATTAAAAGTACTAATAAAAGTAAAATTGTATATATTTAATTATTTATAGAATCTTGATGCGGACTTCTAAACTTTTATGACAATTAAAATTATTTATTACATTTAAATTTTTAAATTATTTAACTAATTTAAATTATTTTACACGGCTTTTAAGCTCTTTTTCACAAAATGTTTAATGACTTTTTATTTACTTCTTATTTTAACTGTTATTTACATATAAAAAACGATTTTTTCACAATCCGCTTCGAACAAAGCACCGCGAGCAACTAACACGTGTTTTTAAGTTTTGTTGTTCTTCTGCTTCAATAATTAATACACACTTTCTGTTGTGCAAAAATGAATTTGCTACTTTTTGTGTTTAATTTCAAGCACATTTCGTTGCAATCGCAGTTTTTGCAACACGTTGTGTTTAAAATTAAGCAGTTTGTGTTTAATTTCAAATATATTCTGTTGAAACTATGTTTTTGCAATAATTTGTGTTTGCGCATTTCAATAAATTGCACTACAACATGTTAATTATTACACACCCCCTAAATAATCAGCAAAAAATCACAGTAATTTTCATTGCTATTTTCAACAAACAATTTAGAGTGTACTTATGCGCTCATCGCCTTGTAAACGTAGTCAGTTGGCATAAGGGAAAATAATCGGTAAAAAGTCTGTTATGTTTACAAAAAATTTGTTAACTTTAAATCGGTTTCAGTCCCTACAGGGAAACGTCAATAGTTTTTTATTGTTTAAATGTCAAAAATACAAAACGCCAAAAATTCGGAATGATTGTCACACAATTCTACCGTGTGAAGAATCTGTTCGTTAAATTTTAAACAACACATAGGTATTGTGTAAAATTTAACAATTTTTTCCCAACCACAACAGCTGACATTGCGGGGGCTCAAAATGTGTACACAACAAACAAAAATTTTAAATATTTTTATTAAAGGTGAAGCAACCCATATTTCAGTTTAAAGCCCTCTACATTTCAAAAGTAACAGTTTTAAAGCATTTGTACGTTTCTAATTGTGAATTTGTAACTATTCCACTTTTCTGCTGTGATTGATCCATTGAATTTTAATGTTAACTGACAAAATGTAACAATGTAAGTACATTGCAAAAGACCTTAGTCATTTACAAGAAGTTAGTGGACTTGTACAAGTTTGTACAAATTATTGAGTAACCGAGCACACCTGATGTAAATTATTTATTCTACTACTATTATGAAACAATTCAGTATTGTCCACTACTAAAAAATGATATACCTCTGTATTAAACGTATTACCGCTTCTCATAAGTAGTACTTAAGCAGTTGGAAATGCAATTAAGTCGTCCAGTTGGTGATCTACAATCTAACGCGTTACGTAACCATCAGATAAGATCACAAAGAGTGAAACTAGCTCAGTTCTAACATGTTACGTAATTATTAGATAAGATCACAATGAGACAATTTGCTCATCCGGCAGTCTACTTCAAATCTCGCTTTTGTTTTTCCTGCACAGTCTACACCAGATTGTTATAAAGGGAATTTTGCTTATTTGTAGTAAAAGTTGAAATTTAAATTTTTTAGAAATTAACAAAATATTATATAGTCAGTGATATGCAAGTGGCTTTCGATAATTATTTTGACTAAAAACCTAAATTGACTTATTAGAGAAGAAAACAAATACATTTCAAACACTCTAGTTAGTTAGTTTGTCGAAGTTCTTACTAGAGAGGTTTCGCGAAAAAAATAAATTTTATTAGGCGTTCTTCAGTTGACTAAGTATGTACGCCTAATTAAACGCAAATTTTTCACGAAACCTTCCTAGTGTGACTTTCGACTTAGCAGCGTTATGCGCTCCATTTAGTTCAGCTCTTTTTATCTGAACTAGTTCATTAATCTAGTTTATGGTTCACAACCTACTTCAATCGTTCTGTTCAGTATCGTTTTTTATTCAACTTTCTTATTTATAAACAAAATCATGTCCAGCGTTAACAAATATGACACTATACAAAATTATCATGTTCTAAAAATACACGCGCTCATCACAAACGCGCTGTTCATATCAACAAGTTGGCAATGTAATTTATAATCACGCCACCCCAACAATTTGACCGTATGCCATGTTACAAAATTCAAAAAAGCACACAACAACCAAACATACTGCACAGATAATATTTTGCATACCGCGCACTTGGTAATCTAAAAAAAAACTACAAAACATGTTTGCCATGAATAGGCTAAGCAAAGTTGGTTACAGCACACAAACAAAAATTAAGCCGCCATTCCTATGCCGTTTTCATTGGACTTGAGTTGCTGCAGCTATTACCGGACAAGTTGCTATAATTCCACTCAGACAAAAACGTAAAACCGAAAAACCTGAACGTAAATCCAAAAGAAAAATGTTCATCTTAGCTTTTGACTATAAGGTTTTGTTTTTGCCCTCCTTTTTTATTTATTTATTTGTTGATTTTATTTCTTTTTTGCAAGGGTAATTAATACAATGCCAGGAGGAGGAGGACTTCAAAAGATTACCAAGTCCCTTATCAGCAGCTTATGTGGCGTGGAAAGACACCCAGTCTTATGTGTAGGCAGCAGAGAGGAATGTAACTCATTATGTCACAAATTGAAATGTTGCAGTAAATAAATGGACAACAGCATGCCACAAAGAAAAAACAGCAACACCCGAAAGAACGACAACGGCGGCGACGTTTGTGGCGGATTATAAGCAAAATAGTAAAAAAGGCAATTGCAGTTAGCGGATTCAGTAAATTGAAACGTTTTGTAGTAATTTGAAATTGTAGTTAATTCTATCTTTGGTACACGTGCTATGTTGTCCATCTTCAGTGGATTAAAATCTTGATTTAAGTTATTTAGCATTGGTTTAATATTTATTGCTTTGACGTGGTCCAAGTTGGGAGTTGCTTTGTGGGTTGTTTTTTAGAATGTCTAAATTTGAGTTGTTAAAAATGAATTGCTGATTGAGTCATCCCATCATTTGCATCTACTAATGGGGTTCTCAAAAACCAATAGGGCCCAAACTCAATCAGTCCGTCGCTTGCTTTGTTCGCTTTCCAAATGCCAAATTATAAATTAATATCGGAGCCTTTTTGAAATTACGTCACCGTTCTCTTTTATAATTTGGCGACAATCCAAGCAAAGATTGATTGAGATTTGCACTTTAAAGCCACCGTTGGGCGCCATCCCAATAAAATGCGTCCGCCACAATCCAGCAAGGATAAAAGGAAACTCCTTTGGCGACATTTTTGATCATTCGATTTTTACCTTCAACTGAAAAGTCGACTTTTTGACCTTCTGATATATACCTTTAACTAAAATGTAGACTTTTCGATCATTAGGTTCTGATCAAAGTCGCATTTTTATGAATATTAATGTCAACAGAGGGCGCCATTTCAGACTTGTCATATAAAAAATGTCGACTTCGATTTTCAGACTTTTCAAACCAAAGCGAAGATTAATCGTTTGCGTATATACGTAATACTCCCTTCTGTACTGTCCAGGTATTACTTCCAACTTAGAGGTATTTGAATTTTCCTCAGCAGCTTGAGTTTACTGGCTATACGATAAGAGCGATGTTTTCGACAATCTTCTTGTTACTATTTCGTCGATGGTTTGATACTGGTCTTCATATAGATCTCCAGAACGCCAACATTATCGATCACTGCATATGCGATGTATGCGAATTGATTTCTAGGAGTTTTATGTAAGCCCATGTTTATATTACAGCCTTTTGCAGTGTTAACCTTCTTTATGAGGATTTATTTGAAATATAAGCAATGGAATTGAAATTTGAAACCCAGTGGGTTTGTTAAATCCGGTTATATATAAACGTGCTATAAGTCTACTGAATATTTTAGAACCAAAATTTATTGTTGCAAAAAGACGAACAACAGACAAACCCCACAAAAAGATCTTATGTAAACATGATATTAGGCAATTTTACTTGTGATAATTGTAAGTTTATAATCACATTTACATCTAACAGGTTTTAATGAAATTAATGAAAAACTCAAATTTTGTTTAACCTAACCAATAATCTGTGTGGCTTCCAATTCCCTAAATAAACAAGTAAGAACGGCATTAAGTTCAGCCAGGCCGAACTTGTTATACCCTCCAAAACGAGTTGTGTTGAAGTAAAATGGAACAATTAGTTTCCTTTCGTTTATGAAATTTCAGCACGATCGGTAAAAAAAATGTGGCTAACCTTCAAAATACCGAAATTCGGGAGGCACCGTACCATGGCGGTTAAATCAAAACGTCGATCTATACCTACAAATTTCTGGCGGAAAGTTTTTAAACTCGGAGAAGACTGAATACCAAACTTCCGATAATTCGGTAAAACCTTCAAAATACCGAAAAACAAGAGGTACGCGTCTATGGGGGATATAGAAACCCGGGGACATATACTGATAATTATCTTCTGGAATATTTTATAACCCAATGGAAGACTAAATAACAAATTTCAGTTTTTGGTGGGATATTGACGACACAACCTTCAGAATTACGAACATCGGGAGGTACCGTTCTATGGGGGCTATATCGAAACTATACCGACGAATTTCAGTCGGAAATTTTTACCTCCAATATAGACTAAATACCAAATTTCAGCCATTTCGGTGCGTTGCTGTGGCCACAACGTTTAAAATAGCGAAAATCGGGAGGTTCCGTTCTATGGGAAGGCGTGGACCTACACCGACAAATTTCTAGGAGAAAGTTTTATACCTCCCACGAAGACTAAATACCAAATTTCAATGAGGCTAAGACCTTCAAAATACCGAAAATCGTGTGGCACCATCCTATGGGTTCTATATGGAGGCATGAACCTATAACGACAAATTTCTGGGGGAAAGTTTTATAACCACATGAGATATTGAGGATAAAACCTTGCTAATACCAAAAATCGGGTGGTACCGTTCTATGGGGGCTATATGAAGGCGTGGAGATATAACAACATATTTCATATGAAACGTTTAATACCCCAAATGAAGATCAAGCACCAAATTTCAGCCATGTCGGTGGCATATTGAGGCCACAACCTTCAAAATACCCCAAATAGGGAGGTACGGCTCTATGGGGGCTATATGAAGGCGTGGAGCTATACCCACAAATTTCTGGGGAAAGTTTTATACCCACATCGAAGAGTAAGTAGCAAAATTCAGTCATTGTGATAAAGAGGCTAAAACCTTAAAAATATCGAAAATCGGGTGGTACCGTTCTATGGGGGCTATACGAAGCCGTGGACCTATACCCACAAATTTCTGGGGGAAAGTTTTATACCCACATCGAAGAGTAAGTATCAAATTTCAGCCATTTCGGCGTGATAAGGAGGCTAAAACCTTCAAAATCGGGTGATAAAACCTTCTAAATCGGGTGATACCGTTCTATGGGGGCTATATGAAGGCGTGGACCTATAACGACAAATTTCATATGGAACGTTTAGTACCCCAAATCAAGATGGAATATTGAGGTCACAACCTTCAAAATACCGGACATAGAGAGGTACCGTTCTATGGGTGCTATATGAAAGCGTGGACCTGTACCGACAAGATTCTGGGGGGAAGTTTCATACCCCCAACGAAGGCTAAATACCAACTTTCAGCTATTTTTGAGGAATATTGTGGATACCACCTTCAAAATACCGAAAATCGGGAGGTACCGTTTTATGTGGGCTATATGAAGGCGTGGACCTATACCGACAAATTTCTGGGGAAAAGTTGTATTTTAGCCATGTCGGTGTTGTAATAAGGCTAAAACCTGAAAATTTGGTGGTACCGTTCAATGGGGCTACATTAAAAAGTGGACCGATATAGCCCATTTGCAATACCAAACATCCTAGGAGTAATAGAAACTTCCATACCAAATCACAAAGCTCTACCTTAGAGCTTGCGAGCTGTATCTTGTTTTCAACAGACGGACGGACAGACGGACTTGGTTACATCGACTAAGAATTTTACGCTGATCAAGAATATATATACTTTATAGGGTCTCCGATGAATATTTCGATGTTTTACAAACGGAATGACAAATTTAATTATACCCTCCATATTATGGTGGAGGGTATAAATATGCAGTAACTATATACCCCACTAAATAATTGCGTAAAATCTCCAAGAGAGTAAACACAGAAAAAAAAACAAGTAAGAAAAGTCTATAGTCGGACGGAGCCGACCATGGGATACCCTATACCACTATCCCTGGACAATCGCTCTCCACGGAACTTCTTTTCTAGGGTGTCCAAAACCGAAACCGGTTAACCGGTTAACCGGTTTTGAGTTAGAAAACCGAAACCGGTTTTCGCCAATAACGTCATTTTCGGTTAACCGAAAAAACCGGTTATTTGTGTCGGTTAACCGGTTTTTAAAAAATACTAATATTTTTAATATTTCATTACAATTGTATTCTTGAAAGTAAACTAATCTTAACTAACACAAGGTACCGCAAAGTTTGAAAAATATTTTGTGTAAAATGTAGAATTGTGCCAATATAGTTCACTACCCCCACATCGTTTGTGGGCGAAAACGCAATATAAGACGTTTAAAACTAATAATAGTCATTATACAACAGACCGCCGAATTTTCCGATGCTGTGTAATATTCACTGTGATCAGCCTTATTAGGCAAAGTCTGTGCATAATTAACACAATCTTTAGTCGAATGTCAGGTTATGAAGGGTAACGATAACAAAATGTATGTTTGAGTCAGCAAAGACATAAAATATAACAAGATGAGACATTTACATTGCTACTATACATCGGCAGATGGCGCTGGAGGTCTAACATAATGTTATGTTCCAATATGGTGACATAAAATTATGTTATACTTGTTTTTGTTGCCGTCGTGTTCTGTTAGTTGTCTGTTATACACAAACACCCTCTATGGTTTAATAGTAAAATTGAACTGCATTATGCACTATGTCCAATCTTTACAGTTCTATGTCTTTGGAGTCAGGCATTTCACGACAATTTTAGTTTGGCAACGCAAGGCGAAGAAACCAGACCTTGTAATATGCGAATTTAATTCTTTTGGTACACAATCTTATATTTGTAAGGGCTCGGGTGCCACCGTGGTGCAATGGTATGCACACCCGCCTTGCACGCTGAAGGTCGTGGGTTCGATTCCCCGGTCAGTCAACATCAAAATTTTCAACGGTGGCAAAATACCCCTCAGTAATGTTGGCGACATTTCCTGAGTATTTCAGCCATGTAAAACTTCTTTACGAGTAGGGTCTTAGGACACGCCGTTCACACTCAGCGATAAACTGTTGGTCCCATATCATTGAGCTAATATGAATCGGGGTGCACTCATTGATATGAGAGAAGTCTCCCTTGTTTCATATGAGATGTTTGTGGAACAATAAGGGCACAATTTCTGTCTTAATTTTGCTGTCCCCGCTTCGAGAATGAATGTCCAATAAAAAGGATATCATGAACTAATTATATAATAACGAAGTCGGTATACTTAATTTATCCCTTGCCGTACATTTTGATACAAATACTTATCAATTTTGATCAATTTTGTACCTATTTAACAAAACCGGTTTAAACCGGTTAACCGGTTTTGAAAATTTTTGAAAACCGAAAACCGGTTTTTGAAAAAAATGAAAATGTCGGTTAACCGAAAACCGTTTTGTTTGGAAAAACCGGTTTTTTGGACACCCTATTCTTTTCAATGATTGTGAAAATTTAATTATCAAATATCAGAGATGTAATGTATAATACTTTGGGTGCCACCGTGGTGCAATGGTATGCACACCCGCCTTGCACGCTAAGGTCGTGGGTTCGATTCCCGGCCAGTCAACATCAAACACTTTTCAACGGTGGCAAAATACTTCTCAGTAATGTTGGCGACATTTTCTGAGTATTTCAGCCTTGTGCAACTTCTCTACAAGTGGTGTCTTAGACCCACCGTTCGGACTCGGCGATAAACAGTAGGTCCCATATCATTGAGCTAATATGAATCGGGGTGCACTCAGTGATATGAGAGAAGTCTCCCCTGTCCCGCCTGGGAAGTTTGTGGAACAATTATTACTATTATAATGTATAATACTTATGGCCAAAACCAAAAAGTTATCTAGCATGACAAAGACATTTTTGTAGCAGGAAAGGAAAATTTAGTTCACACAAACTAAAATGTAATGAAACCCACTTATGTAGTACTACTACATCCGTTGTTTAACCGCTACGTTATTGAAAATGTTACCAATTTCACACAAAAGTTTTAGTCCATTTAACCCGCTAAGTATTATCTGATCTTCACGTTGGTTTGTACGCTTCTTCTTCATCATAAACTCAAAATTTGTTTAAAATTTTTCGGGTTATTATTTTGACCTACAGAGCCGCTACAAAATTGGTTAAAATTTTGTTTTTGGTCCATTTCATCCCCTGAACATTTCACGATCATCACCAAAAACTATTCATTTCTATACTGGCCCGAACCCAACCTCCTTAAAAAATTCGTTACAATCGGTCCATAATTGCGGCCTTAAGCTTGTTTACAATTTTTAATGGACGGACACACATCGCTAAATCGCTTTATTTCATCGAGATATGAATTTTGGCATACCAAATAATAACGAATATTTCCTGGTGTTACATAAACTTTTGGAGAGACAATATGTAGCATGGGATAAAAATGTGGTTCTCTACACAGAACCCATTATATATTAGGCAGTAGGCCCGTTATCTAGCAAACACTTTATTGCAATTTACATCAGAGGAATGGTCAGTAGTTTTTTTTCCATATGTAGGCTACTTTGCGAAATATATATGTCCTCAAGGAATTAAAATATCGACCAAAAATAAAATTTTTATATTTTTCATACACAAGTAATGATCCATTTCACCCGCTAAAGAATATCAGATCATCATTCAAAATTGCAGGCATCTTTTTCGACCTATACTCTTACCCGGTGCAAAATTTCGTGACTATTGATGTATAATTGCGACTTCTAGCGAGTTTATTATTACACTACAAACAAATAACGGAATATATTGGGCTGTAACTCTGTTATCTGATCATGCACACCAACATAATTGGCATCAATTGAAAGGTCAAGCGTTCCACTTTCAAGTATATCTCACTTGTCCGGAATGTCACTTCCAGGAATTAAGATATAAGCTGTATATTAAAAGTTTTCACAATTTTCACACAAAAGTTTTGATCCATTTAGCCCTCTAAATATTATCCGATCGCCATCTCAAATTGCAAGCTTCTCCTTTGTGATATACTCTTACCTTATTTAAAATTACGCGTTGATCGGACTATTATTGAGACCTACAGAGCCTCTAGAAAATTGGATAAATATTATGTTTTTGGTCAATTTCACCCGCTAAATATTTCACGATCATCACCAATAAGAATAGGGATCTATTCTGATCTGAACCCGACCTTCATACAAAATTTCGTGACGATCGGTCCATAATTGCGGCCTGGAGCGTGTTTACAATTTATAATGGACAGACGGACGGACAGACGGACGGACACATATCTCAAAATCGCTTTATCTCGTCGAGATATGAAGATTGGTATACCACATTGGGGGTCTCCGACGAATATTTCGCGGTGTTACATGAATTTTTACCAAAACAAACTTATAATACCCTTTTCCACATTGTGGTATAGGGTATAAAAATTGCGAGCTGTATTTTGATTTCAACAGACGGACAGACGAACATTGTTATATCGGCGTAGAATTTTAATCTGATCAAGAATATATATACTTTATAGGGTCTCCGATGAATATTTCGAGGTGTTACAAACGGAATGACAAATTTAATTATACCTTCCATATTATGGTAGAGGGTATAAATATGCAGTAACTACCTCTCTCATATATACCCCACAAAATAACTGCTTAAAATATCCAAGAGAATAAACACAGAGAACAGTTTTAGAACTATAAAAGTCTTCTTAGCACACACACAGATATAAATAACCCCTTCCAGAACAGTTTTAGAACTATAAAAGTCTTCTTAGCACACCATTTCTAAAGAGTTATCAACGTTATAAACTTCAACATACTTAAGTTATCATAAACAAAGATTTTACTTTGTTCGCCGTCCTTTTTTTGTGTCATTCGAACGACAAAAACTGCAACCAACAAAAAGGAAAACAAAAACTCAATAAGAACTCTGGCTCATAGCTTAAACCACACTTTGAGTTGGCGTTTTTTTGCTCTAAGAGAAGCTGCAATGAAGATGATGATCATGTTGCTTGTACTCTACGCCAACTGTTTTTCGGGCGGAGATTTTTTCCTTCCCTTTACAGCGGTGGCGGTATTTTCCTCTTGAAATTCAAATTTTATGGAAGCTCATTAAATATAAATTTGTCGTTTATTATAAGCGTATGTTGGTTGGTTGACTTGGCCCGGCTAGGTTACATTTACCACAAGTGTGTGGGTCTATATTCAGGCAAGTGCATCATCATTAGAGCTGGCAAACTATCGACATTCCCAACATTTGATATTTTCGATATATCATTTCAAACTATCGATAGCTATCAATATAATCGCTAATTTGTCATCTCCATTAATTTGGAAATAAAAATGGCGGAAATGTCTATGCTTTTATTGACATTTAGCACGAGTACTTCACAGAAATATAAAGGAGAAAAAACAAATGCTTTTTTATCATTTATGACTGCAGCGAAGGAAAATCAATCCCCCGGGGGTTTTTGGCTGCTCCTAAGAGATACCGCCAGACGTTGACAAAGCTTATAGCATCAGATTTGCTTAATTAATATTTAAATTATAATTCGATAACGCACATGTTAAGCGTTTTCTTAATGCAGCGCCATTTTGTAAACTTAATTTTTAAAGTCCGTAAAGCATGGAAATTTATGTCGGTGAACTGAACAATTGCTTTTATTTAGTAAAAATACACCAAAATATAATTTACTTTTCCGAAAATTTTGTACGTGTGACTACGGACTGTGAAAACACATCCACAACATCGAAAACCCCCTTAATTTCTATTAATTCAAAGATGTCAATATTATAAGATAGGAAAAGTCAATTGTGAAAAATTAACTGTAGAGGGAGTTAACCTATGTTGCTACGATATCATAGCAACATTCTGTTAAACGAAAACTGTTACTCATTGGAATATTGACAAGAAAAACATTAAAACTCAAGTTTGACGGCATTCGCTTTTGATGTTTTCTTTGAATGAACAATAAAAAAAGAAAAGAAATAAATTTCAGCCACAAAACACGACGTTAATGTTTTCTGCCGCGAGAAATGGGAAGCAAAAACGATTGGCATTGCTGTTATCAATTCCAGTGAGTTGTGTAGCCATCTGTAACCAAAATGTGGAACTATTAGCATATGTTTTTGGAAAATGCATTTGTTCGGGTCTTTATTGCTTTACGTCTTTGATTAATTTCAGGTTAGGGGTTTTTAATCCAATAATTGAATTTTTAAAAAAGAATCTATATTTTCGATAGTGTCATCGATTTTTTGCCAGCTCCCATCATCATCACCATCATCTTTGTCTTCTTGTCGCACAAGTTTCATTCATTGTATATCTTTTTCTTCTGTTGGGTGTTTGTTGAAGGCTTTGTCGTAGTGTTTTGAGCTAAACATTGACGGTCCAATAAAATAATATAAATTAATTAACCCAAACCGGCAAATTTTTAAACTCGATCCACCCTAGCCTTTTGAAGAAGAAGGCGCAAGCGATGAAGTGCACAAAGATGAGGTGTGCAATCGTAAAAAATTTGCATTTCTTTGTTATAATCCGGCTTTGCGTGTCAAGGACTAAATATAGGCATGAGAGCCCGACCTCCACCAACCCAAATAAAAGCGTATAAAACTGACCAGCCGACTATTGGACTTTTATTTAACAGCGGCACTGGCCAACGAAGATGAACAAGACGAAGAAAAATTCATTAGTATCATAAACTTTTTCATTGTCTTTGTGCGTGTAAGCAATCGTCGTCTTCTTCACAAATGTCAGAAGAACTCTTATTTAAGTCGAAAAAAAGAAATGTTTAAATTGTGACTCTGTACGTACCATATTGTTTGTTTGTTGTGCTTGGTGTGGGGTAGCTGAAGGTGCCGTGTCTAAGGATATTCATTTTGTTATTTTATGGTGGAATTCTCGCAATGCATAATAAAATTTGATGAATTTTTAATTGAAAAAAGGACACACGCATTCAACAATTTATAACGTTTTAAATTTATTCCAATTGAATTAAAAAAAAAACCTTGAAAGAGATACTTCCTTTTTAGGTTAAACTTAGAATGAAACTTATGAATGTCCAAAGTTATGGATTAATTATCCAGATTATTTGAAATAGTTAAATAATTTATTCGTTTTCTTTGGAAACAAACTAGAAACCTTACGCGATATAAATACATACATCTCCCTTCTTCTGCAATAACTACTACAACAGTAGATGGTGCTGGTGCTAGTGCTAAAAACAACTAATTGTGAACAAATGTGTTTGCTATACATCTAAAGTTCAGGCCCTACTTTCCACCTAGGACCAGTCAACCTTCATACATAGTACCGAAAAATAAAAAAAAGAAACCTTCAATGATGTAACATTTAAATAGGTCTCTATGAAAAAAGTTTGCCTTTTTATGTTTTTTTTTTGTATTTTTTTTTTTTTTTTGCTTTTTCTTTTCTTACAACAGCAAATATTGCACCTTGTTTTCACAGGTTTTGAGTTTTGTTTTTGGGGCATACAACGGCGGTGACTGCAGCTTAGCATCCCACAGACATGACGACAAGCAACGGCAGACATCAAGACTTGCTTGCCAGCCAGTTAGGCAGTTTGTGTGAAAACTTAAAGCCTTCAAGAAAAATGATGCAAAAGTTTTGTAAAACACAGTCATCCCTGCAAGGCATACAATTTTCGGAATTGTAGTTATTTGCAAAAAATTAAAAAAAGAGAACAAAGTTCTATGTAGGTACTACGCACACCATGGTCCAGCTTAGCTTACAGGAGGGTCTTCACATCTGGTGTTGGTAGATGTGGCGGACAACATTACCTTTTGCATAGCACTGGGCAAAATATTGTTGCTGGCAAGGTGAGATAAGGGAGGTAACAAATTCAATCCAAACATTTTATGTCGGAATTTTTGTAAGAATTTTCTGTTGTTGGTGTTGCTGTTGCTCTTTCATACATAGCAGATAGTCTGACATGAAGCGGTTTTCATTGAACTTTAGAGAAATATGACAAAGAAATTGCTCTAAAACTACACTGAAAAAATCTATAATTTTTTGTATGAAATATGATATTTTATTCAAATTCATTTAACAGAAAATCCACTGGGTTTTAATTGTCAAACCCTTTACGTATACACCAAATAAATCTTCATAAATGAGGTTAATGGAGTAATAGTGCGTTTATATATAAACGGATTTAGTAAATCTACTGGGTTTTAAATGTCAATTTAATTGCGTATATGTCAAATAAATACTCATAACGAAGGTTAACCCCGAAAAAAGCTCTACTATAAATATTGTATAAGATACGTTCCTCGAACCTGCAAGATTCTAATATCATGTTTACATTAAAGCGTTTTGCCGGTTTAACTTTCTTATATGAGGATTTTTTGGAATGGATGAAATTGACAATTTAAACCCATTAATAGAACCAATGCAATGTAAACCTACTATAAACGTTTTTTTAAGTTTGAACCAGCTTTTCCTTTATAAATTTGAAATTTTTTACAAGTTTTTTCTTCAAGCATTACCCTGCGTTTACACATGAAAGGGCAGTTGAGTTCATGCATTGCCTGTGTGACTTAGGCGTCCCGACAACTGCGAAAACAGTTGTAAAATTATGAATGAAAATCATCGATTTATTTTTGTTATCCGTTCACATATTTTGTTATTGTTCATGTTCTTTTGTTTTCAACACATTTCAGTTATTATTTCATTTATTTTTACAAAAATGTCAAAAAATTTTTACTCCTGCTGTCTGTGAAAAAAATTATAGATTACCTAAGAAGCAACTGGCACCCTCCCCCTGAAATTCAAAAAATTGTTTTGTCTTGCTGAACGTCAATAAAATTGTTTGTATTTTTTTTTCTTTATCAAAAGTTGCATATATAATTACCTAAAAAGCTGACAAATATCTGCAGTTGACTTTTGTTTGGAATTTGAAATTTGTACATAGACTTATTAAATATAGACAACGGAAGATGTTGTTATCTTACTCCGCCAGTTGCCACACCAGCATATTTTGCGGATTGTACATACTCAAAGTGTTGAGTGTTTTTATTTTTGCGCACCATACCCAGCAAACAAAATGTCGGATGTCCGACACGTCTCAACTTCGGAAGCAACATCGTTCAGATTTCTAAACGATTTTTCGGAGCGGAAATAGTTCAGATTTTGTACCGATTTCGGAACGAATGTCGGAAAGAAATGTCTTTCCGAATTTCCCAAGGATTTGCTTCAGATTTCGTTACGATATCGATACGATGTCGCTACGACATTTCGTTCCGAAATTATGTCAACCACTTCATACAACTTTCGTTAAGATATCGTTACGATTTCGAATCAGACATGGCTTGGAACACTTTTGAACTTATAGGAATTTCGAAGGCTGCTTTATAATTGATAAAAAGATGGAAGGTGTCGATCTGCGTTTCTTGGCTCTTTTCCAGGATTTGCCTTAAGGTAAATATCTTGGCAATGATGAATTTGCCCGGTCTAAAGCCACACTGATAGGTTCCAATTATTTCATTGACCCTAGGCTTTAGTCGCTCATAGAATATGCCATATACAACCTTATGGACTTATGCCCCTGTAATTAAAGCACACAGTCTTATCTCCCTTCTTTTGGACTGGACATAGGATGCTCAGGTTCCAATCGTCGGGTACGCATTCTTCCTAACTGCTAACTAGCTGATGCATACACCCTATCAGCGTGTCGCCTCCGGTTTTGAACAGCTGGTAGGCCATCTGCTCCTGCTGCCTTATTATTCTTCAGCCGGTTTATTGCTGTCTTTAGCTCATCTTATAAAGCAGCCTTCAATTATAAAGCAGCCTTCGACAGCCCTATACGTTCAAATGTGTTCCAAGCCATGTCAGATTTTGGTATCCCAGCAAAGCTCATACGGCTTTGTAAGATAACATTAGCTCATATTCGGTCCGCAGTTAAAATAGGAAAGAACTTCTCCTCATAAAGTCATATGAGATGCGAAGCTCAAAAGAAGTGGAACAATATACACAAACAGCCATATGTTACTTGGCTAGGCCATGTCATAAGAATGAGTGATGATGAACCCGCAGGTTCACGCAGATCTGGAAGGCCAAAATCTTCGTTGGAGCGAACAAGTGAAACAAGACATCAGAAAGCTACATATCCCAGATTGGAAAAATACAGTAGCAAACAGCAGAGGATTGGAGATCTTTTCTTAGTTCGGCTTGTGGAACAAATATACTGTAAAAAGCATATGCTTTTTATACCCTCAGCCTTTAGGCTAAAGAGGGTATTTACACTTTGATACGACCAAAAATGTGCCTCATCGAAATAATGGTTTTAGACCCCAAGTATGTTTGTACGATATCCGTTTCAGACAATTTTGAGTAGATCTAGCAATGTCCGTCCGTCTGTCTGTCTGTCTGTCCGTCTGTCTGTCTGTCTGGCTGGCTGGTGCGCACGATAACTCTCGAACGGATCAATCGATTCGGTTCAAATTTTGAGTATCGAAATATTTTGTCCAGATTCGATTTAAGTTCGAAGATGGGCCATATAGGTCCACTCCTTCAGGTACCTCCCCCACAAATGTTCAAAAATTGTCGCAAAACTTGTGCGCACGATAACTCTGGTAGGGAATAACCGATTTGGTCCATACTTTGCACATCGTGTAATTTCTACCAAACTTAGATGAGGTTCCAATATCGACTCAATCGGTCCACTCCTTCGGGTACCTCCCACACAAAATTTCGGAAAAGTTCAGTTTAGGACCTGGTCTCGAATCGCTTTGATTTTTGTTTACGCAAGTTGTATTCGCTGTCCTCTATACGACGCTGTAAGATTCATTAGGGGCAAGTCCATACTTCCTGAGAAAATAGCCTGAAAGTTACAAAAAACCCAATGACACCGTGTATAGTGGTTGGAGCGTAAGATAACTCTCGAACGGATCTGCCGATTCGGTCCAAAATTTGGCTTTCGTAATATTTTGTCCAAACTTAGTTCAAGTTCAAAGATGGATTATATCGGTCCACTCCTTCCGGTACCTCCCCCACAAAAGTTCGAAAATGTTCGGAAAATTTGTGCGACGATAACTCTTGAAGGGAGTAACCGATTTGGTCCATACTTTGCACATCGTTTAATTTCTACCAAACTTAGATGAGGTTCCAATATGGACTCATTCGGTCAACTCCTTCGGGTACCTCCCACACAAAATTTTGGAAAGTTCA
Organism: Musca autumnalis; assembly: GCF_047663935.1. Lineage (NCBI taxonomy): Eukaryota > Metazoa > Arthropoda > Insecta > Diptera > Muscidae > Musca > Musca autumnalis. The sequence goes on from NW_027411755.1 coordinate 116,325,785, forward strand.
GTTTAGGACCTGCTCTCCAATTGCCTTGGTTTTTGTTGTAACATCTTGTATTCACTGTCCCCTATACGAAGGTACAAGTTTCCTCAGGGGCAACTCCATACTTCCTGAAAAAATAGCCTGAAAGTTGAAAAACAAACCCTATGACATCATGTTTATGGGTGTAAGCGCAAGATAATTCTCGAACGGAAATGCCGATTCCGGCCAAAATTTGGCCTTCGTAATATTGTTTCCAAACTTACTTTAAGTTCGTAGATAAGCTATATCGGTCCACTCCTTCAGGTACCAACCCCACAAAAGTTCAAAAATATTCAGAAAAATTGTGGGCACGATAACTCTTGATGGGAGTGACCGATTTGGTCCATACTTTACACATTCTCATAATATCTACCAGATGTAGATCATGTTCGAATATGGACTATATTTGTCCACTCCATCCCGTACCTACCACACAAAATTTTGGATAAGTTCACTTTAAGACCTGCTATTGAATCACTTTGATTTTTGTTGAAGCAACTTACATTCGCTGCCTCAATTACTATGGTAAAAGTTGTTTCAGGGGCAAGTTCATACTTCTTGAGAAAACAGCCCGAAGGGTGTAAAAACCCCCTATGGCACCCCATGGTATATGTCGGTCCATTCCTTAAAGTACCTTTTCCGCAAAATTTTTGTCGGTTCATTCGACCGAAATTTTGAAACCCCCTAAATACATAAGTTTTTTGTGAAAAAAATGTTTCAATTTGCACAGGCTGAGGGTATATCTCTGTCGGCAAAGCCGACTGATACTTTTTTACTTGTTCTTATGTATATTGTCACTTTGGGTGTACTAATATACAGACCAGCTGTTGTCATACATGTGAAAAAGCATATGGTGTGATATAGCCATAAGTAAGTGCTTCACACATATGATGTTGAGTTGTAAAAACCGCCAAACTCAAAAACAAACTTTACACCTCATCTTTGAATTGAGTAGCTATCAACATTTTGAGTATGCACTCAAAATTTTGAGTATACACGATCCGCAAAATATGCTGGTGTGGCATCTGGCGGAGTAAGATAACAAAATTTTACGTTGTCTATATTTAATTCGTCTATGAAAACATCGAATAATCGTTTGTGAAAATTCGACTCCAGAGCTCCGAATACTAGCTCTAATTCGCTGAATTTCACTCTTGAATTCGATTAATTTGAGGGTGGCAAATTGCCCCCTTCCCCCGCCAAAACAAAAACTTACCCCAACCTCAAAAAATTTGCCCCACCTCCACCAAAAAAATGCACCCAAAACAAATTTAAAACCTCCTCCAAATTTTCACTCGCGAGTACATCGGAGCGCTGGTCGACTCCCTAATCTGCAGTAGCTTTCTTCAAAGGTACATGTTTTTCTTTGCTAACTAATCATTCCTCTTCTGATTTTGTAACAGATAAAAAAGTGTTAAATTTCGTTCAAAATTTTAATAGAAATGTAAGCCAAGTCTATTGTTACAACAAATAAGTTTACATCTTTGAGGCAACAACACAAAATGTAAGATCATTTGATAAGTAAGCTTAACATTTGTTAGTGAACACCTTTTGCTAACAAATAGAATAGCCCCAAGACCTGATAACGTTGATTAGCTGTTGTTTTTTTTCTGGGTCTTCTTGGTAATAAAATGTAAAATATTTATATGGAAAATAGCATGATCTTAATCACATTGATATAAACCAGTTTATAGTAGTTAGCTAATTAGTAAAATCACAAAGCTTCCATGTCCATGATGTTTGATCTAATAACAATTATTATAAATTTAATTAAAATTAATACAAAATCCGGCTACCGTCCCGTAATCTTTACAAACAAATTCTGCTATCTAGAGTTAGACATGTTATTCAATCTAATTGGAAGGAGAATATCATTATATGTATCCATGTTTTTTCCTCCATTTTGATTCATGGCCAATAAACCTCCCATATAGTTTTCTTGTTTTGGGATAAATTTTTATCATATACAAGTTCTTCATTGGTTGTTAGTTCATTTATCTCCCTAAATACGGTTTGTCAGCGTTCAGCTTCTATGCAAAGAAAATTTACATACACAACTCTAAACTAGATGAATCTCATCATAAGCATCAGTAGGCCTTTTGGGCTATATACACGACAATGTTATTATCATCATATGTTTTTGTGTGCGTATGTATGTGAGTGAATATGTTTGTCGCTCTTTATCAGTTCGGAAATCTATCAAAGGAAAAAATACAAAAATGTATAAAAATCGAAACATTGGAAAAGTGAATAAATTTCAATGAAACAAAACAACAACAACACCAGCTACAACAATGACGGCAGTATACATTGTGGAATAAAAACAAAAAAAAAACTATTAAATGGAATGAATGCAATACTCATACGGCAGACAGATCGACAGATGTGGACCCACTACAAATATGAAACAGAACGAAGAACAGAAGATCAACCATTCCGTCGTTCAGCCAGCCAGTCAAGTCAGCACCTTTGCAAACTACCAAACCACACAGATAACAACAGCAGCTAACAACACGATGATGCAGTTTTACCCAGTGTACTGGGCAAAACAACACAAATTCACAAAAATATAAAAGATAAGATTTTACCTCCCAAAGCCAGCCAATGCTGCTGCGCCATCTTCATCATATTTAGTTAGGTATTTTGCTATACTTTTCATTGCTTGGCTTGTTTGTGATGTACAATCAAACCGGCTGCACTGCAGTCCAAACAGAAAAGATATCTGCAGAAACGAGAACAACAACTGCATCGTATTGCAAATCTCATGGTAGCTACCAAATTGTGCACGTCATTTAAGTTTGAATCACTACCGGTTATTAAGAGATAGCCAAAACAACCAAACTAAAAAGATTTGTGAACGTACAACAAAAAAGATACAAGCTCAATTTTAATCTTTACACAGATACTTGTTATCTTTGTCCACGAAAAGTATGACGGATGCCGTTTTTCGGGTTTTCTTTGGTACTCTGCATGGTTGGTTAGATAGATGGATGGATTAGTCAGGCGAATTGATATTAGTCTGTCAGTAAGGAGTTCTTATTCTCTTTTGCAAGAAAAATGTAAAAAGCAAACAGACACCTTACCAGCAAAAACTTACAAACAATCAGCTTATTTGCCAAAACAGAACAATTTGTCCGGCATTAAAGGAACCAAAGCGAGCAAAAATGTTATGTTTTATTAAAAATAAAAAAAAAAGTAAAAAAAAGAAATTTTCCATTTTTAAAATTGAGCTTGTTATTTCCGCAATAAAATTGTTTTCAAGTTGCACAAACCTAAAGCATGAAATAAATAAAATCAGATGATTGATTGTTTTCAGGAAGAAGAAGAGTTGCAAGTGGTTGCAAGAATAAATTTATCCAGCAAGAACTTGCAAACTCTCAGTAAAAGAACTGTCAGAATGTCTCTCTCGATTCGCTCTCTTTTGCTGGATTCTTGTCTTAACAGACTTCCAGCAACAATTTGTACAATTATAGGGTAACCAGACCGAGCTATTTAAAAATTTGAAACCAGTAACTAACTACAAGTGGTGGTATGTATTTGAAAGATATTTATATATTAGGGGTATTCACTAGAAATAATGATGAAATTAATAAGGCGAACCAGGAGTTAACAACAAGACTATATTGATTGAATGAATGTCCTTAGCTGTCTACATTTTTGTTTACGTCTTAAAACGAATAATTCACAATAACAATGAATTTGACAGATTTGGTGAAATCAGCTGCTCTAAAGCGCTCGGCACATACGGTGCGTTATGCGTCGCGTTACAACAACCACATGAAAAAAGTGTAAGTGAAGCCAAGTTTTTTTGAAAAACAACAATATGGCAGACGCATTAAAGTTAAACATAATTTAACTGTTTTGGGACAACGCGTGTCCCAACGTGTCACTACTGACCGTATGTGCCGAGGCCTTAACTGTTCCACCCATGGTGGAATAAGAAGGGTTTACATCAAATCATACCAAACGTCAAATTTGGTCACAATAATGCATTGGTGTGAATTGCTTCTTTATATTTTGTATGAGATTTTATTCACAATAATACATTTTGACAACTAGTATGATGATCAGCTGTTTTTGGCGTTACACCTTTTTATTCCGCCATGGTTCCACCCATGGCACAATAATACAGGTACATCGGCAAAAACAGCTGATTATCACATTAGTTGTCAAAATGCATTATTGTGAATAAAATTACATACAAAAGGTAAAGAAGCAATTCACAGTAATGCGCTATTTTGACGTTTGGTGTGGTAAATGGCCCGATTATTGTTATCGATGTAACACCTTCTTATTCCGCCATGGTTTCACCCATGATGAAATTATAAGGTAGCGTAAAATGGACAGCTGATTGGTTCCAATCTCTGTAATTTTTGTAATTGTGCATAAATTGTATAAAAACGTTAACAAACATTTTGACATCATGAAGAAATTTCGGCCAAAATTAGTTGTTATTGTGATACTTACGTGACCTGGTAAATCGATCTTGGTTCCAACCATGATTAAAAAACAAGGTGACGTAAACGGACAGCTGATTGGATTCAATCTGTGAAATTTTTGTTATTGTGAATAAATTGTATGAAAACGTAAACAATAATTTTGATAGATTGAAGAATTTTCTTAAAATACCTCAAAAAAGAGCTGTAGTGGGATTCTCTAGCACAAGTTTTGTTTACCGACAAAAATCGGTAAAATAAAAATGCTTATAATTTCGGTAATTAACGAAGTTTGTCGGCGAGCTTAGCAACCAAAAAAAAGTTGTCGCTAAGTCCTACCAATAGCAGCAGTGTTGTCAACTTTAATGCATACCTTTCATTCATAATTTTGCGTTTTAATTTTACCGATTTTTGTCGCTAACCAAAAAATGCGTTAGAGAATCCCATTACTGCTAAATGCAATGAATCATAAATCAGTTTAATGTAAAGGTAGTCTTATGAATATTTTCCATACCAGTATAGATTAACATTACCCAATTTTTCTTGCCGCAATTGTCAGTTTAATAAAGAGAGAGAGAGAGAGAGAGAGAAAGAGAGAGAGGATAAAGCCTCGGCACATACAGACCGTTAAGTGCCGCGTTACAAGAACCAAATGAAAACTTCAAGAACAAACTTGGCATCACTTACACATTTTTCATGTGGTTGTTGTTTCCTACCCGTGACGCGACTCACAACTGACCACAAGGCCCTTAGGCATTCGGGGAAACTGAGAAATGTCGCAAGGAAAATTATAAAGCACTTGTCATTTAAGTTGCCAGTTCCATTGAATATCTGTCAATAAATAACGTATTTGCCCCAAATTCAGTTTTTAGTTGCAAGTCTAAATTAGGTTTAAATCTGCCAACATTTACATCACAATGGTTTTAACATAACGCGTAATTTAAATATTAAGGTTTCTTAACCAAAACACTCTATGTGCCATTGTAAATAAGGTTTTTGCAATTTGTTTTTGATCCTAAAACACATGTTTTAGGAAATCCTCTTTTTTATTCCACTTATATTTATTTAATAGAATAAAGTTTTTAATTTAGTTTCACTAAAACATTGATTTGCTGTTTAATATATGTAGTTTTCTTCACGACATTCCATAATACCGCTCTGTTGGACCTTAAAATATTCTTCAAATCTAAACATGTGTGTCATTCCGATGGCAAATTATTCCACTGTATTTTAACATACATTTCATCCTGGGATTCCCTGGACTCCGGCATTCATATTTTGTTAAAATTTCCAAGAAAATCATACGATTTTCCCAGAATATGTTGGAAACCCAACACCAAGTCAAGCAAGTTACCCATAAGAGATCAGATGCGATACATATCAATGATGATGACACCATTAATACCTTTTGTTTTTGGGTTTTCTACCTGGACTTCTTTCTTCAATGAACTAAAACAAGGCAATGACGTTCTCGCAAAAGTATTCCAATTCAACAACGTTAACAACAATTTGGGTTGCCAAATGGCATGAAGACAAAATAAAAGGAATATAATTCAAACGTATCCCAAAAAACACATAAAACCCAAAGTAATGATGTCCGAACACGTGCCCAAATTTCATCCACAACAAAACACCAACACACACTCTTCCCACCAGCATTGTTCGATCACTTGGTTGTGTGTTTAGCGCAGAGACTCATCAATTTTGTAGATAAAACTGGAGACACTTTCGTCTGTCAATCGAGAAGTTTATGTGCGCCACGTTAAGCCCAATTGAGGTAATCAAGCGACAGTCAGTCAGTCGACCAGGGATTTGTGACATAGTTTCACACATATGTACTAGTATAAATGTAGAAAAGGCAAAACTATTTTTCAGCTGTTTGGTAGATTAGAAGCCAGAAAAAAGGATTGTTTTGGGAGTTTTTTTGTCAGGCAATAGAAGTGAATTGTTATCACACAAATCCTCTTCTAATGGAAATACTTGGCATTCATTTCGATATGAACCAGAAAAAAGTCAACAAATATGCATCTTTCTCCCTCCTTTCTTATGGGAATCTTTAATAAAGTTAATTAATTAACCTATTTGTGAATATGAAAATTGGCAGAAGTATCATCAAATGACAGGCCCGCAGCACAACGTCTAAAATCAATAACTACTTGTTTGCTTGTCTCTCAGAACTCCAACGTCAATGGTCGCCGTCTTTGTTGTCACTTAGCTGTTGCAACGAAACCATAAAGAAGCCGCTTTCAAGTGTTTATTGACCACATTTGAATAAAACAAGCATCCAATGTTGGTCGTCGGCCACTTGGCCATGGCCAAAAGACGACGACACTGGATATTTTCAGAAAAAGCAGCAGAAGATGTGTGGCGGCAAAGCAAAATTAAAATCAAAACGAAAACGAACAACACGACAAACGACGAACGCTAAACGTAACTCTCAATGATAGCAGACTGTCAAAGCGTAATTTTGACGATCGCCTTAATTTTTTGATGCTACTGCACTCCGTTGAACACCAACCAACCCAAACACCAAGGAACTGGCGTTGGTGCAGCAATTTATGTTGGCGGTTAAATCTAAACAACCAAAACGCCGCATAACAAATGAAGTTCCTTTTTTCACAAAGATCTGGTGTTTACTTAGGACAAACACCAAGTAATATTTTGCTTTTGGCATATACATAAGTCTGGCAATTCTTTTTAGAAGGATCAGATCTTCTTCAACGAACGTCAACAAAGTAAGTCAGTCATTTTTTCTTTCAATTGGCCCTTTTGCCCATCACCTATGTCAAGAGCTCCTTGACTCCTTAGAAGTAGTTTTGGACAAACAAATCGTTTGAACGAAAAGTTCTTGCTGCCTAAACCATGAAGTTGTCATAGCGCAACAAAGATGACAATACCGATTATGTTTTTCCTCTTTGCCTTTCTGTTGGTATTCACTTCCTTCTAAATATTTAAATATTAGTCATGAGTCAAATTTGGTGTGAGTGGTTTTTTTAGATGTGTTGATAGGAGCAGCAGAATAATGATCAGTCGCATCACCAATGATTGACCATGAATGAGTGGATACTGTAAACTCTCAAGAAACTACAATAAAACTTCCCTTATGGTGTGTGTGCAGTTCTTTTTATTGCTAAGTTATTTATGGTCTAGTTAAAAATTTAAATAAATGTTATAAAATGTGGAATTTAGATAAAAACAAGTAAGAAAAGCGTTAAGTTCGGTCGGGCCGAACTTTTTATACCCTCCACCACAAATTTCAGCCATTTCGGTGGATTAATGTGGCCATAACCTTCAAAATACCGAAATTCGGAAGGTACCGTTCTATGGGGGCTATATGATGGCGTGGACCTATACCTACAAATTTCTGGGGGAAAGTTTTATACGCCTAAAGAAGACTAAATACCAAATTTCAGCCATCTCAGTGTGAAAATGAGGCTAAAACGTTCAAAATATCGAAAATCGGGAGATATTGTATTATGGGGGCTATATCAACACGTGGACCTATATAAACATTTTATGGTAGAAATGTTTCTTAGCCTCTGGAAACACAAAATACAAAGTTACAACCGATTCTTTGGTCAAATGGGTCTAATACATTCAAAATATATTAAAATGACGCGTACTTTATAAGGGGCCTTATGTGGGGGCTATACCAAAACTTGGACCTATATAACCCAACTTTGGTAGGAATGTTTTCTGGCCTCTCAAGACACAAAATACCAAATTACAACCAATTCTGTGGTCAAATGGGTCTAATACATTCAAAATATATTAAAATGACGCGTACTTTATATGGGGCCTTATATGGGGGCTATACCAAAACGTGGACCTATATAACCCAACTTTGGTAGGAATATTTTTTGGCCTCTGGAGACACAAAGTACCAAATTACAACCAATTCGGTGGTAAAATGGGCCAAATATCTTAAAAATTCCTTAAAACGACGACGCGTCACGCGTCATTTTGTATGGGGGCTATACGAAAGCGTGGACCTACATAGCCCGCTTTCAATACCAAAAGTCCTACGTAAAAATAACATATTTTCCCAAAATTTCATCAACCTACGTCAATCCGTTCGGACGCTAGAGTGATTTCCACAGACGGACAGACGGACAGACGGACAGACGGACGGACATGGCTATATCGATGTAGAATTGCACGCTGATCAAGAATATATATACTTTGTGGGGTCTACAATGATTATTTCGAGTAGTTACAAACGTAGTGACAAACTTAATATACCCCCATCCTATGGTGGAGGGTATAAAAAACTTTTATAGATACTTTGGCGCCAGGGACAGTGACAAACTTAAACGGTCAACAATTCATATAAATATCAGGGTTTTATAAAACGAATTAGTCATACAATGGCATCAGCGGAAACTTTTCCACACTGGTACCTAAAGCAAAGGGTTTTGAAAAACATTTTTTTGAAGAATGATCAATGGAATTGACAATATTAAAATTGGCTTCTACTAAATGATGCGCCTGGTTTAAATGCGCTATTAGCTGTGAGACTTTTAACAGCTGTTTAACGTCAAGTTTGCATTATATAACCGGATTTAATAAACCTGCTGGGTTTCAAATTTCAATTCAATAGCACAAAAGTCAAATAAATCCTCATAAAGAAGGTTAACCCTGCAAAAAGCTCTATTTCACTATAGTTGGGAGTAAAATCTGATAAAAGAATAAGGGCAACATAGATCGAGTTTTCTTCATTTTTTTATCAGAAATGGCGCCCAACTTTACTGGATGTTTTTTTCGGCTTAATGTGTTTAGCGTTTCAGAGCTTTTTGTCCGGTGAAACAGCTTTATGAGGATTTCAAAAAGCCGTTATTCTTTCTTTTTTGTGGCTTATCTTCAAGTTTATAACATTTTCCCAGGATAGTGTCCGCAAAATATGTAGTTAAGAAAGGTAACATTTAACAACTGACACTCTTTTCAAACAAAAAATACCTGTTACAAACACATGTTAAGCCAGAGACAACAACTTACATAATTTTCTTGATATGAGCCATTATTTTTCCGAGTCATGTTTATTTGTTTGTTTTTGGCCATTTAAAGTATGTCAAAACATCCATCATTGTAAGTGGCCGTGTGACTGACTAGCTGGACGACAACGAACCGTGATGTTCATAGACCAAATTAAACTCTGCTTCTTTTGTCAAGTGAACAACTGGACAGACCCTCCTTGATCTAGGAATTAACAATTACATAGAGGCTAAAGCGCATTGCCAACAATCCAGTATTGATAACAACAAAACGTTACAAATCTACGTACGGCGGCAGGTATGTATGGAGAGATACAACTAAACTTTAGACAAGAAGACAAAAAAACGTAGCTACAACAAAGAAGCGCCAGAAAAATAAATGCGAAAAACAACAAGAAACGCATGTAATTAGATAAAAACATTTAAGCTCAGTAAGATAGGATCAGGGTTTCCCCCTGTTTCAGTACTTGGCAGCATGCTTTATAGCTGATAAAAAAAAAACCCGAAAGCAAAACAAAACATACATAGAGTACTTATCTACGTATGTTTGTTGTCTTTAGGTAAGGAATAGAAAAAAACAGCAATAAGATAAGTTATAAATAAAGTGAACATCAGAGAAAAGGAATTTTAACAAATTTGAACATTAAAATGTTTCCCAGTTGATGCCAACTCAATCAGGCCAAACAACAAACTCTAATAAACGCCTGTTGATAATTGTCGAGTTGTAAAAATTTTATTTAATGTTTAAACAATAGGGGGGTATAGCAAAGTAAATTGTAATATGACAGACATTTAATGAACGCCATGTTGACATTTGAGCTTTTTGCTCCATATAAAACGCAATGGAATTAACAATTAAAACTGGAATAACTAAATCCAGTTATATGTAAACGTACTGAAAGTTGACAACTTAGAGGACGGTATTTTAAAATAAATGTCGTTTGTATAGTTGTTACGTTATTGTTGTAGAAACGCCTATATGTTCGTTGGTGCATTATTTCAATTAGTGGATTCTGGTTCCTCTGTATCCATACTCAAGAATTCTGCAACCTGGACCGGCTGCGTCCATAAAGAATCAGGAGACAGGTGAGTAAGTGTGAGTGGGGTTAGCTGGACGGCTAAACAAATGCAGTGTGTCATGTGGTCCTAATCCACATGCCGGGCATGTGTTGGGTATCGTGGCATCACGGGCCAATACGAATTGAGGCGGCTGCATCCTCCTGATCTTTACTGGGCTAAAACCACTCGTGTTTGTCTTGGCAGCTGGTGTTCTTCTGCAGCGATGGATGGAGGATGGTCTCCAAGAACGGCATTCACACTGTGTCTCTGTACTGCCTGGGCAACCATGTCAATGTGAATGCTATCTAAGCCTGCCTGATAGGCTGGTTAATTTAGAGGTTCTCTCTTATACCCTTTGACCTCTCTCTCTAGATTATGAAGATCTCTCCTGATGTGCCTGGGTGGGAAGCCTGTCCATTAATTCGTGACAGGGATTCTCACTGCGATAACACTGCATCGACAACATCTTGTTGTGCTGCCGGCCAGCCACATGTGCTGCTGGCCAGCCACTTGAGGACCTTATTCCTTCTTCTGATCTTAGCGCAAATAGCTGTGGATTGCGCGGACGACTTAAACATGCTATCGAACGTTAACCCAATATTTTGGGATAGTTAGTGGTAGGACTCAGTACACAATCGACCAATATGTTCAGTGGGAGCCTTATTTCAGCCGTCCAAATGGTGAACAGTGTGGCAGTGGATTTATCGGCGGATAGTTTCATATTCCTCAGATGGAAGAACTGCACTAAGTCAGCTATGTAGACATTTAACCTATCACATATGTAATCGATAGGACGATAGGATCCGACGCCAAGTTCGTACAATCATCCGCATACATTACGATCCCTATGCCGTCTGTAGGGTGTGGAATTTCAGAGAGGTAGAGGTTAAACAGTTTCGGAGATATCGCCCTTTCTTGAGGAACTCCCTGTTTCACTCTACGGGGTTTGGACTTCTTGTCTCTGAATTCCACAAAGGAATGGCGTCCGCACATATAGTTCATCACCCAACGTTTCAAATACGGCTGGAGAGTAGTCTTCTCTATATCCTCGAACAGATTGGCATGGTTGGCAGCATCGAAAGCCTTCGATAGGTCAAGAGCTACCTTGACTGTTCGGTCGCACGGCCTGTTCTGGTTCAGTCCTCTACTGATATGTGGGGACGTCTAATATTGTTGTTGATGTTGTGCAATTGGAAAACAGCTTCTCATCGTGGGGAGGACCAGTGCCTCTGGAATCTTTGCTATAGGCGACAGGAGTGAAATCGGCATGTACGATTCCCCTCTGCTGGCATCCTTGCCAGGCTGCAGTAGCGGGACCACCGTGCCAACTTTCCAGGCTTCTGGTACAATATGGGTGACTAACGATTAGTTGAGGACACTTGTAAATGCCCAACTCCGGGTTCATCCAGTTGCTTAAGCATTACCATCGATATTCGGTGTGGGCCCAACGCTTTAGATGATTTGGCGTTTCGGATGGCATCTGCAACATCGCGCATCGTAAATTGTGGTGGTACCTCCACGCCTGATAGGTCTCTTCTTATACGGCGTAGCACACTCCTCTTCGCCCTATCACTCTCCCAGTGCTCTATGAACTGCCGGTTAAAATAACACGCGCACCTCTTTGAGTAAGTTACGTTGAAAGTAACAGCCGTTCTGTCATCCTTCTTTCCCGGATTCGAGAGTGATTTAACCATTGCCCTCAATTTACTTAATCATGCACCAATGTAGCATTTCTTCAGGTGATCTAGCTACTTTCTCCGCTCGTGTTCGCCTACTAATCTGTTGACTTCAAGAGTAAGTTCTCTAACTCTCGGGTCTTCAGAGTTCGTACAACGAAGCTCATCACGCTCATTCGCTAGTCCCGTCGCATCTGCTGGGAATTTGGTCTTATATCGGGTATTCGGCCAGCAAGTATGTAGCGAGCGGCTGCTGCAGTGATGATGTTCCGAAAAATTCTCCCAGCTACCCGAGGATCTGAAGGAATGGGCAGCTCTCTGAAGCGGTGATTGGTAAAAATCTCTGAACCCTTGCCAATCAGCTTTCCCATGGTTCCGGAAAGTACGGTGTTCTGAGGTCATGAAATCGGGGGGTCTGCTTATGGAGACGATGACAGGGAGGTGGTCTGAGCTAAGTGAAATGACGGGTTGCCAGGATACGTCATTTATCAGACCTGGTGCCACAATGGTGATATCTGGCGAGCTGTGCCAATCTCTTCTAATCCTCGTAGGAGCGTCTTTATCCACCGTACAAAATGTGGAGCTATCAATTTGCTCGGCCAGCGCTGTACCCCTTTGGTCATTACCTAGGACGGAATGCCAAAGCTCATGATGAGCAGTCCCCCAGCACCAGACGGTTATTGCCCTCTAAAAGCGAACTAATATCGGGCATATGACGCCAGACACAGCTTATTGCAGAAACCGTTGCAATTGAATTGCAGGAATGATGCATTTCCGGGCCGTTGAACAACAACCTGTGGTGTTTGATGCTGCGTTTGTTGTTATTGTTGTTGTAACCTCTATAGGTAAAGTTGTATCGCTAGAGAAAAAAAAAGAAAAGAAAGAGAAGAAAATTCGAAATTAGTTGATAGGCATCTAAGCATCCACATCCAGCCCTAGAAAGCAGGCCGCTAATACTCGATGTGTCCACAGCGACTCAGTTGTCAGGTCCGTCGGGTTTGCAGGGCATGCGAAGAGGTGTCGTGTGACGTTCTGTGATTGGCCACATTTTGGGCATGTATCTGATATCTCAAAATTCAGGACGGAGACATTACTGTTGAGGTACCTAGAGATGTCAGACCGAAGTTGGGATAGTATCGCTCTGGTCTCCCTAGGTAGTGCCCTCTCTTCTCTCATCATTTATGGGTGGGGAGCTTTCACCTAGCACAACACTGCTTGTGTATGGTGATATATGGTTCTCTACCACTCTTGTGTGAGCCTGCTTCATTGCTGTTTGGATGTCATCGTTTATTGGTTTTGGGGGGATTTGGGGAAGGTTTGAGATAAGCTCACTCTTTTATGGGGAGCTCTAGTATAGCTGGCGTTATGTGGGTGGTTCTGTTTGAACCGTGGTGTAGATGGTTTTCGGACCGCGTGAAGTGGCACGCGGTAGCGATGCGCAGTGCAGTGTTTTGGACCTCTTGAAGATTTCCCCATTGTGTGTCGCTTAGTCCTGGAGACCATATCGGGGCTGCGTAGTCCATGAGGAGGCGGCCTATGGCTTTATTGGTGGTCAGGATGGTCTCTTTGTCTATACCCCATGTACTACCAGCAAGCGCTTTGAGGATTTTGTTTCTTTTCCCGACGTTCCCTGCTACAATCTCAGCGTGTTTGCAAAAATATAGTAAGTTGTCAAAGGTTACGCCCAGGATTTTGGGGTTTTTGGTCGTCGGGATGACTTGTCCGCGAATATGTATATTTAACTGAGCGTTGACTTCCTTTGTCCACGAAGTCAGGATAGTTGCTGAAGACTTAGGGCGAATAGCTGCAAATTTCTAGGGCCTCCGACACGTAGAGGTTGAAAGTCTGGATCTGGCAAACGGAACAGATCCATACTGGCCCGGGCTTCATCTCTACCGCGGCATGGGCCAAAAGAATTCGGAGCAGGCATTCCGGGATAAATTGCCGCTCCCATGGTAAAAAATACATGAATACAAAACATAATTATTGAGGTGACGCCCCCTGGTCGAAGAATCCTCCGAGTCAATCCGGTGCATAGAAGCGGACGCCGTGGGATTGTAGTTGTTACGTTGAGACTTGTGTTTATTGTCTTTATTAGCTCTATTTGTTTCACAGATATTTTCATACATTTGACATCAAACAATTCGAGATACCATATACGCTTTTATACTATACGTTTTCAAATGTATGTAAATGTATTGTAGTATAAAAGCGCCTTTAGTCCTGAAGTAAAGTTTAAAGTTGTTTTAAACTTAGCCTATGCGTCATACTGTGAGTTGAATTTACAGCAGTGCGAAGTTGTAACTTTCAGCTTCTTTTTTTCAAAATTTAAACTTCAAAAAAATAATTCTCACAGGACGTTCATTTCGGCAACGCTTTGTTTAGTCAGACGGAAAATTATATTCTCCTCCATACACATTTCACTAAATCACCTTAAATTCTAAAATCCAAATTTCATCCCTTAAACGGCGTTTGCACTAGAACTTTTTGGTTAACCTTCTTAACCTTCTTTATAAGTATTTATTTGACGTTTACGCTATGGAATTGACATTTGAATCTTAAACACACTGGGTTTATCTGTATAAGTGCAAACGGGGTATTATGCATTGAATAGCCAACACGCTTAACGCACTTTTTAAATCTCCATTATGGTTACTATGATGAAACATGCTCATGAGGGTCATGAGGAGGGGATGGTGGGGGCTTATCACAGAAAGAAAATAGCTGAATACCAAAATCCAGTTGATATAACAACAAAACAATTGCATGACTGTGATATAGTCCAACAAACGGAAGTCTACATTGCGCAAGATCTGATTTTGTTTGCATTAACGGTTATTATAAAAAAAACCAAAAATATAACTCGAATGCAGGATCAACCATCTACAAAATGTCTGATATTAAAGAAAATAAACATTTTCAAGTAACAAGATTGAAATAAAAAAATCTATATGTTCCCGCATAGGAAAAGGTATAAATGAAACAAAATGGAGTTTGTGGCTTTGTGTCTTGTTTGTGTGCGGATCTGTGTTTACTAAGGAGTCCAAAAAGACTGATACACACACGTACATGTATAAAGTACAGCATCCCCAATGTATTTAAGATTGAATACGCGCTAAAATAACAAAGGAAGACTACGACCGACCTAACAACCAACCAAACAAATAGAAAATCAAAATTGAAAGAACTCCATTAGTCCCGGTCCACACTAGAGTAATTTTAATGAAATTTTGACATGAAATTTTTAATTTTTTGGAAAAAACACGTAATTTCAAGAAATATGCTTTCATGTGTTCGGCAATTTTGCTTTGTTGCAATATTCGAATGAAACAAACAGTCCGTTTCATTTTAGTCCCGGGCCACACTAAGAGTAATTTCACTGAAATTTTGACATGAAAGTAAAAGAAAATGTAAAATAAAACGACCTGTATGTTTCATACGAATATTGCAACAAAGCAAAATTGCTGAACACATGAAACCGTGTACACTAGTTTCCTGAAAAGATGCATTTTTCCCAAAATTTCATTGAAATTACTCTAGTGTGGCCCGGGACTTACATTTGCTTCTAACTTTCATGTCAAAATTTCAGTGAAATTACGCTTAGTGTGGACCGGCACTTTTGGATTAAGCAAAGCAAAACGTAAACAAAAAAGTTAAGTAACTTCTGTAGATGGGTGGATGGCTGAATGTATCCAATATCTCGCTCTTAACAGCCAAACATCCAACCATCCCATACCCATTGTTGCTTTGTATTCCGTTTATTCTGGTACAAGACACAGTTTCCATACACCTATTGCTTTATTTTTTGTTTGATGGAAGTTTGCTGCTGCTGCGTCCATATACATATGTATGTATGTTTGTATTTATACATATGTGTGAACATTTACTGCTTGATCCGCCACTTCTATACATTTTAGTATCTTATTAAACGTAGCCATCATGTTCTTGGGTCTTTAGCAAGCAACAGAGCAATGGTGGCTCCATCAACAGTGCCACTACCAACATTACCATATAAATACCATAGAGGAAGAAGACGTATAAGAATCAAAAAAACAGCAGGCTTAAAGCTTTAACATTTTCAATAGCCACGACTACCAACAACTGCAGCAACAACATTATAATCAACAGCAAGCAAGTTGTTGTATATATACGATTTTATACATACAAACATACTATATAAAAGTAAGAATTCTTGTTTTGTATTTGCTATAAATCTACAATCTATCCTGTTATTTTTAAGCTCAAAGATGTGGTATCATCGCCACCCTTTCAAATAATGACTTCGATATGTTTGATTTGTAATGGCGCCCAATGTGGCGAAATTCATACCAATTTTGACTTTTAATAAGGGATTAAAAATCGGCTCCTTTAGCGTTAGAAACAGATTATCTTTTATAAGCATCTACAAAAGAACAAGGAAATACTTCTCTCTCATATCAAACAGGGTTTATTTACGAAATGTCATTATCAATTTCATTAAATATGCGTCAAATAAAATACAAGGTTTTCAAAAATAGTTTTTCTAAAATCCTTTTCTTTGACTATACCCTTTCAATACATAAAATCGAACAGTAAGGCCAGCTGATTTAACCTAATCTGTCAAATTCATTGTTATTGTGAATTAATCGTATGAACGACTTTCAATCCGAATAGTCCAGTTGGTGTACTAAGAGGTAGTTTACACTATCTATCAATGTCATATCACACGAAATAAAAACATTCCATATCTACCCACGCAGGCAATGTGGAGACGTAATTTTATTACAATTTTGCTGGTGTGGACGCACAAAGTAAATGGCGCAAGGAAAATCCCCAATATTGCACATATTAGAGACTATATAATGGTGGAAAATTTCATGTCATATGACATTTACATATAGTGTAAACTACCCCTAAAGCGTAAACACATCTAACGTTTGAGTAATGTTTTGTGTCATTTCTGGTGGAGAATAAAAGACAAAGTGCAGCCAAGTTTGAATGACACACAGAAATGACAAAAAACTTTACTCAAACATTGGATGTCTTTTCGCATATACTGTTCCACCCTATGTATTGCAGCATGCATAAAAGCCTTTGCACATAAGGTCCTTTGAGTGCCGCGTTATAACAACAACATGAAAACTTCAAGAACAAACTTGGTCTCACTTACACATTTTTAATACAACCACATTTTCGACGCGTGATGCGATTTACAGGGGACCCTATTGGCCCCTGCACGTACGGTCCACTGTGAGTCGCGCCATGCGTTAAAAACAACAACCACACAAAAAATTTGAAAGTGATAGTGATTTGCTCTTGAAGTTTTCATGTGTATGTTGTAACGCGGCACTCAACGTATTTGGTCCCTATGTGCCGAGGCCTACACGGTCCGTTCAGTGCCGCGTTATAACAACCACATGAAGACTTCAAGAAAAAACTTGGCATTGCTTACACATTTTTCATGTGTTTTTGACGCGTGACGCGACTCACCACGAACTGTATGTGCCGAGGTCTTAAGAAGAATATCCATTGAACAAATAAGAAAACAAATCAAATCAACAATGCCACTATTGCAATTGAAATCTGCCAAAATGTTTGTTTACGTTTTCATACAATTAAATCTAATTTACAATGAATTTTGACAATTTGGAAATCGGTGGTATTACTTTTACTTACTCTCCGAACAAAAACAGCTGACAGCTGTTTGACAGCTTGAAAGACTTTCAATCAAAATAGTCTTGCTGGTTTTATACCTCCACCTTATGTATTGTGAATTAATAGTAAGAAAACTTAAAAACTCATTGTGACAGATTGGTTCAAACTGATTCACCTTATTTGTTGCATCTTTCAAAAACGCAAACAAACATTTTGACAGCTTGAAGGTATTTTTTATTTATTTTTATTTATTTATTTAAGTCTAATGAACAAAGTTCTTACAGACTATGAGGATTACAATTTATTATTATTTTTTTTTTTCGATTGTTTGAGTGGAGTATTCCCCCATTGGCTCAACTTCATTTATTACCCTCTATTACAGAGAGTAATGTTTTTCAAAACGAACTGACAGTGTTGCAAAATTTTACTGATCGCTACCAATATCATGATTTCATCCCGGAGAAGGGAATTATCAATTGGCTTCTCAGTTTTTGAAATGATGCCTTTTTTAGCGAAAAACCGAACTCTTTAAGTGTCTAGTATTCCCATATGAATGAGAATCACACTCACTTTTTGGCTTTTCCAAAGAAACACCAAAATCAAAATATTTTGCAACATGTCAGCACGTATCAACTAAGAATTCTTCGAATTCTGTGAGTTGAAAAGAACACCAACACAGTTGCCTGTGAGGTTGTTTATTATTTTTCTTTTTTACAAAGTTTCAATTCAAATTTTCAATTAAAAATTGTTTAAAATTCCTTTTTGATCTACTAAATTCCAATAAACAACCATTAGGAATACAGTTTAAATAATTTAATGCCCTATTCAATGGGCCATTATTTATGTAATTTCTATGATGCACACCCGTATAGAACAAGTTCCTATGCCGGAGAGATATTCTGGCAGGTATACTAAATGGGATTTTACTCAGAAGATAAGGACAATCAATATTTCCATTAATTAAATCATATACAAACATCATAGAATTAATTTTTCGGCGCTTTTCAAGCGAAATCATACCTAAATGTGCACAATAAGAATCATAGGAAGGTCGCGGGATCATAACATTCAAATGTGGTAGAGCACAACAAACAAAACGTTTTGTATTCTTTCAATTGGATCAATTTGAAAGTTTGTACAAGGATGCCAGATCAATGAACCATATTCAAGTTTGGACAAATCAAATGAGGAGTATAGCGTTTTTAACGTATAAGGATCTGGGTAATCTTTAGAATTGTGCTTAATAAATGCAAGCGTCGAATAAACTTTAGGTATCAGCTGATCCAAATGCGGCTTAAAAGTAAACTTGGAATCAAATAATATACCCAAATCCATAGCTTCATTTACCTTTTTTAAAGTTGAATTTCCCAAAAAATACGGAAAGTTGAAAGGACTTCTTATCCTTGAATATGTTACATTAAAGCACTTATTTATGTTAACCTTTAAATTATTTATCAGGCACCAATCATTAAAACAATCAAGATCTTCCTGCAATAACAAGATATCAGAAAAACATCGTATTTTGGAAAAGATTTTTAAGTCATCTGCAAAAAGCAAAAACTCTGAATTTTTAAAACAGCGAAGTATATCATTAACGAAAAGCGTAAATAATAAAGGACCTAAAATACTACCCTGTCGAACACCCGAAACCTGAATATACGGCAGGGATTCGCAATTGTCAACTCGAACAAAGCTTACTCTTTTCTCTAGATAAGACGCGAACTATTTAAGAATAGATGAGTGAATGCCCAGTAAAAGCAATTTTCTCAATAACAGGCTATGAGATATTTATATATCATATGTGATTTACTGGTGAAATATACAATATCGTAAATCGCATGCTCAAAAATCTTTGAAATCGTTGTTAATTTTGAAATTGATCTATAGTTTGCAATATCATTACGTTTGCCTGATTTATATATAGGACTTATATAAGAAACTTTCCACTTATCTGCAAAAACACCTTCTATCAGGGATTTATTAAATATGATTAGAATAGTTTTGATTAATGATTGTGCGCAATTCTTTATGAAAAATGGACAAAGACCATCAGCATCAGACCTCATAGAATTTTTTAATTTATTTAAAGCATCAAAAACATTATTCTCATTCAGAGTTATCTGGCCCAAGTTGATGTTACTTAACATATTATTGTTATAATTAATACTCAAAATAGAATCATCAAAATTAGCTTTAAAAAAAATTGCGAAGAAGTTAACTATTTCTTCTACTTTATCTGAAACTAAATCACCATATGTCATTGAGGATGGAATTTCAGTGCACCGCTTTTTCGATTGTATAAAAGACCAAAAATGTTTTGGATTTGAGTTGATATTATTTTCCATTTTAAGTAAATATTGCTTGTATAGAAATTTGTTTAGGAAGTTAAATTCTTTTAAGCACAACTTATAGTGTTTGAAAATCTCATGCGAACCAGTTCGAACATAAGAATTATGCAGATTATTCCTTTTATTTTTTGGAACTTTCAATCCCTTTGTATACCAAGGCTTATTATAGGACACTGTTCTTTTTACAGGCACATACTCACTACATATATTTGATATGTTATTAAGAAAAACATCATAACAAAAATTAGTATCTTTGTCAGTGAATAAATCATCCCACCATTACTAAGGATGGAATTTAAAACATCAAAATCACATTTTCTAAAAAAAAAATTCAAATACAATAATTGTTAGAATTTGATGCACAATTTATTTATTAAAAAATTTGTCCACTGTATTCAAACTTCTTTGCTTAAATGTAGTTTGTTGTTTGCAAACCAAGTCCCTTTATTTTTGCTTGATAACCGGTAGCAAAGGAAGAGAAGGCGGCCAAACGTCTGCCCCGCCTTTATAAATAATTCATAATATCTACACCAAACAGATAAAAATTTTGAAACCAAAGATATACCACCAAAATGAAAGACAAAGTGCGGCTAAGGGTATGAATGAATATGGTTACGAATTTTACGTTTGCAACTTTTTTTCTGGGTTTCTGGTTTACATTAAACCAACGTTACACTTGCAAGGCTACAAAGTAAAGCGAAAAAATACAATTCTTTCATACAATTCTTTCCTCAAAAAATCCAAAAAGAAAATTCAGCAAAACGTTTTTTAAACATCACTAAATACCTCAACAAAACTTTTCTCCTATTTTGAAGAGACAGGTACAAAGATGGTGGCTATTGCTCTTTGGTTTTTTGGGGTTGGGAGTGTGGGTTGTATAAATTTTTCTTTTTTCGTATCTATTGTTCCTATTGCCTTTTTTCACATTGGCCTTCTTTAATATAAACCACCCTTCCAGACCCGCTTGCTGAAAGATTTCGAGCATGTACTTAAATCATAACAGGGGAAAACTTTTTCCCAATGTTTTTGTACTTTGTACTCAACAAACCAAAAAAAATTGTTCTTGAACAAGAACTTGAATCCCCTTTTTTGCTATCGTCAATTGTTGTTGTCGTTGTTGCTAAAAAGTACAATGAATAACAAAAAACAAACTTGCTAAATGTTTTCTTTTCCGTCCACGGCTGCTTCATTGCACTTTGAGTACACTTGAAATATAATGGTCGCAGCTAAAGAGGAAAAATGAACTTACGAACAAATACCAGTGTTAGCAGATGTTTCTGATTTTCTCCGACCATAAAAATATAACTTTAAATTCAACTTTTTAAGTTTGTGTGTAGTATTAAATTAATTTTTGAACACATTTTACATATTACATATTTACACTAGAGTTTTTTGCCGGGTTAACCCACTTCGATGGGATATATTTGACGTTTGCGCTATGGAATTGACATTTTAAATCCAAACCCACTGGGTTAATCCGGCTAAGTGTAACCGGGGTATAAGTTTCAAATCCATACAATATATGTCAAATAAATGACGTAAACATCCAAAACACCTGTTTTAAATGCATTTTTCTACATATGTACATGGTTTGCATCACTTTGCAAACTTGAATGTAAATACTACATAAATTAGTCTACATTTACATCAAATTAAACAAGTGGTTTGTTATCAAACAATCTTTTATTTACTTTTCTTTCCAGAAACACAACAGCTGTCGTTATGTGTGGGTTGTGGTGGACAAGTTCATGATCAATATATCCTGCGAGTGGCTCCCGATTTAGAATGGCATCCAGCGTGCCTAAAATGCCAAGAATGTCGGCAGTTCCCTGACGAAATTTGTACGTGATGGAAAAACCTATTGCAAACACGACTATATACGGTAAAACGCCGAGCTTTTTGCCAGGTTAACCTTTTTTATGAGACTTTACTCAACGGAACGATTGTGCCGAGCGCTTTTATAGTACGTTTAGATTTACGTATGTATACTTCAAATAAATCTAGTTATAAATTGACTGGATTTCATTTCACGCATACACTATAGAATTGACATTTGAAATCGAGTGCATATATATATATCTAAACATACTATAATAGTACATTTAAATAAAGCTGGATTTTGTGAATCCAGTGTGTTTAAATAGTCAAATCCATTGCGTATACGTCAAGTAATTCCTCATAGAGGAGGTTAATTTGGCAAAAAGCTCTTATGTAAACATTTCGTTATTGAGTATAAAATCTGAATCTTCCCGCAAGAATCATTACTGAAAGTTATCTTCTTAGAGTACTTTTACATTTATGAAATACGTGGATTTCAACGGTTAATTCCATTGTGTATGTGTCTAATGAAATTCACAAATTTTCAAATCAAATTTTAATTGACTTCTACGAAATGGAATTGACAGTTGAGAATCACTGGATATCGCAAATGTAAAGATGATTTACAGCAAGTTTTGACAGCGATGTGACTAAGATGTTGCTACAGGTTGTTGCAAACACCTTTTCAACAAAATGAACCCAATAAAAAGACACACCTACTCATATTCTCTATTATGTTTTGGAAAAATTGCTATAAATTATTTGGGGGTTTTCTGAACGAAAATTCCACTTGAGTTTTTTCACTGTCTCTCTTAAGTTGAAATGGCGGAAAGACAACAATTCACGGGGAATTTTCGTTCAGAATAACCTCCATTATACCAAGGCATTTTCCCCGTTTGCACTTAACCGGATTAAATAAACCTACTGGATTTCAAATGCCAAATCCATAGCGCAAACGTCAAATAAATGCTCATAAAGAAGGTTAAACCGGAAAAAAGCTACAATGCAAACGCTGTTATAGAAAGAAGCCAATAATATCACCAATCAATCAGTCATAAATAGATACATACAAGTGTTTAATTTAAACATCAGTACAAATTACGAATGTATACAATATATCACACATAATGTGTGCTTTGGTTACCTATGCATATTTAATTTATGTTTGTGCAACAAATTAGTTTATTTATAGCGAGCTTCTTTGCTTAGATCGTATAGTGAGGGCGCCCACTGAGTTGTTTTTGCATTTGCTTCTCTCTCTCTCACGTACAGTGTAAATGAATGAAAACAAACAAAAACATAATGTGGTTGTTGCTTTTTTCACTCATACGTTCATACATGCCTTCGCTTTAGTTGTATTTCTGTGGTCGTCGCTGATTTATAGCAACCTGTCTAAATAATGAACACAAAATCAACATATGTTTGGGCCCTGCAAAAAAATATATGTTTGTTTTCAAACAAATATTTCTTTAGATGAAATATAAACGCAAACTCAAAGCCCACAAAAAAATACACATACACACATTTATAAATGGTAATTTACTAAGAACCACAATTACTTTAAAAAAAGTAAAACATTGATTTATTCACTCATTATTCAACGACTGCGTTGGGGAAACTGAAGAAAACATTTTCTCTGTCTTTCGCAAAAGAACAAAAATAATTCATACCATTTGTTGTTTTCCTCTTCGCTTGCTAGGTTGGTTGACTGTGATTTACAGACAAAAATGTCTGTTTGTGGATGAATAAATCGCAATAACAACAACAAAGAACGAAACACACGTGTTTGTCCGCATACACACCACCAAAGCAAAAACAAACTTTTTCACCCTCCCGTCTTCGCTTCTACGTCCTCTACACGCAGAGAAAAAAATATGTTTGATCCAACAATATTCCAAGAGCAAAATATGTATTGTTAACATATTGTTGGATTCCTCATGTAGTATTGTAAATCCAAAAATAGTTTGTGTCAACTGAACAATATTTCTCTCTTTTCTTCGAAAATTTGTTTCTCTTCTCTCGCTATTCGATGCCGTGTTGAAAAAACAATTTTGGTGAGTTGTGGTGTGTTTGTATGACATGCTGCCTTTACCTTTGTTTTTGTGTGTATGTACTTGTGAGACTCTTGTTTTTATTTGTTTCTGTTTTGTTTCATTCTTCTTTCCTTTTCATGTTTGTTATGGTGTTTAATTATTCCTTATGTTGTGGTGGGTTCTTGTGGCTTTTTGTTTGTCTTTGTTGTCAGCCAATGCAGCAAACCATGTATTGTGTTCATCAATGATTGCAATATTATACGCCACATTTATATCGAAGTTATGCGAAAAGTGTATATGAGAAGTATATGCACTCAAATCAAAAATTTCTGGGCTGGTTTTCTGTATTGACAATACTTTTTGTAAACAAAATTAGATTATGATAGTTCCTACAATCGGTATTGTTAACGATTTTAACAATATTGCGGAAATTCGAAAGTTGTTTTTGTTTTCTATGTTTGGAACAAAAGATGGTATTTTTGGATTTGGATTACAATGTTTGAACAAAACAAATACATTTTTGGAACCAAAACATATATTTTTGTTCCAACAAAAGCGAAAAATATTTTTTCTCTGCGTGTATTGCACCATATACACGGCTCTTTATTATAAAATAAGGGAGAGCCCTGTTGTTACGCTCTTTGCCAAAAATCCTCTCTCCACCCATAGAAAATAGGTTCTAAGAAAAACCAATTGAGCCAAGGCTATAGTCGGGTCGGGGCCGACTATGTGATACCCTACACCACTACCCCTGTGTATTAGCTTTTGACTGGTAAAATTCGTAATATTAAAATTGAGATAGCTTAGCGCCTTTGCTCTGAATGTCTTCACTAATACAGGTCAATTTTGTTGGAACGCATTTAAGTGCATCGTCAGTACACCTCAAATAAACAAATGGAAAAGTGGGATGTACGCCAACCATCAATAGGCTTCTCTCACTGTAAGACCCCCATCAACTCCCAACATTTCGTGAGGATCCGATCAAAACTCCGACCTGAAGTGTGATTGCACAAAAAATGTAAAAAGGGATGCATTACAGACTATTGCGATATCTCTGTTGTTTGACCACCTATGACAACCTACTTCACATCGTTGTAATGGTGATATTCGAGATATGGTACAAAATGTTGCAATCATATATTTTTCTGCAACAAGTCCCAAACATATATCTGTTTAGATCCAAACATATTTCTAACATATATTTTCCTGCGAGTATGTATTTCCTTTGGCATAAATATAATTAGAGTTATTGGGTATACGTTTACTCGTTTAGACCAAACGAGATAAATGACGTATTCAATATTTTGAGTTTATTTTCTATTCTGGAAAAAATAAGTTTCATAAGAGAGAGAAAATTCGCCAAGAATGGAGTTAATAGTACTTGGCTATCAAAAGACTTCACATAACTTATTAATAACAAATTGGGATATCAGTTGCAGGAAAATGGAACCAATTATATTAATAAATAAATAATACAAATCATTTGTTACACTACACATAGAACTTTTAAAGTATTTCACCTCCTAACTTGTCAAAATCAACTGTTTGCCACGTATGTTTGTTTGCTGCCGTTATTTGATTGTTTATGGCATTTAAATGCAACAGGAGTGTGAGTTGCGATTTTTTACGTTCTAGTACATCTACAAATCCATAAACTAAATCAAACAAAAGACTAGATATTTATGTAAATGTTTAAACCATTTATTAACAACAAGCGTTAAAGTAATAAATTAGCACTTTGTATGATTGATGATAGTTTAAAAAAGCAACACAAGTATCGAAAATAATAAAAAAAGTAAATCATAAAATCTAATAAATTTTTTATGAAAACAAAAACAAACTGCAAAAGAGTATAATTTATGCAAAAAAAAAAAAAACAGATAAATAAACAAACATAGGCTATTCTTTTACATGCTAATTTTTATAGCAAATTAAACTTGAAATGTTTACAGTAAATGTTAACATTATAAAACCAAGCTTAAACGGCGTTTGCAATAGAAATTTTTGCCGGTTTAATTTTCTTTATGAAGATTTATTTGTCGTTTACGCTATGGAATTGACATTTGATTATTGATTCTATTCTTTTTGCAGGCTATTCGTCAACAAATGTGATAAACGTGGCAATTCCTTTATTAAAAGCGATTTTGTGATGCAGGCCAAAACGAAAATCTTCCACATAGAATATTTTCGTTGTTCAGCCTGGGCCAGACAATTATTGCTAGGTAAATTGCTTTCTATCTACATACCATTGACTTGTTGTGTTTTGTAATTATAGTATGTAATTGTATTATAGTATGTAAATGCAATTGGTAATCTTTTTGTAGGTGATGAATTTGTGTTAAGAGATGGTGACATTTTGTATTGTAAAGATGACCATGATGTTTTGGAAAAACCTCCCAAAGTAGTTTGACCTCATTCTCATTGGAAAGCAACAATAACAATGACTGTAGTAATGATAACAATCATTCAAGTCCTAGCAACAATAATTATCATTCCAGCGATTTGGGTTCAATGTCTGGTGAGTGTTTTGGAAAAATTATTCTTTAATAAGAAATAAATACTGCTTTCATTGCTAATTCCAACACAATATAAAAATATTAAAAAACACAATCTTTTCCATAGCTATAACGTTTGGCTTACAATTTTGTTTTGCTTCAAATAAATTCGAAAAATTCTTAGAAGTAATAGTGTTAAAGTACAGCGAAAACAAGCCGCAGTTCTGAAAAGTATATAGGAAAAATTGATAACCAAACAACAAACATTCAATAACAGTGACGTTATTGTCGCCATGAAGTGACATATTGTCACATCATATCGACGACATAATCTAGGCGTTTGACTAGAACAACGACAGCAACAGCAAATAAAATACCACCTCAAACAAAATACCTCACAAAATGATAACGAAGGAAGGTGGTCCAAAAAACATGGCAGAAAAATCAACAACAATGTAGGATTTTTTTAGAATTTTTGCACCACAAAAAACCATTGTCATTTGTTTTATATTGGCATACAGTGTCGGCCAAAACTAAAGCACCCCCTCAGGACATTTTTTTAATGACAATTTTTTAAAGAAAACAAAGTTGTAATTTTTATACAGATGAATTTAATAAACGAAAGTTGAAATTCAAAAATCGTTTTAGGTCGTAAATATAAGCGGACAAAACTAAAGCACCCCCAAATTTTAGGTACAACAAAAACTATTGAAGTCAATATTTCGTTGCGTATCCTTAATTCTGAATGACACAAGCACATCTATTAAATTATAAATTATTTTAGGCGATATTGCTTCCCAGTCTATTTTCGCGGCTCTAAATAAATCTTGTTTGTTTTTAATTAATTAATTGGATTAATCGAGCTAACTTGTTTGGTTTTGCAATTTTTTGGTAGATTTTTCGAGTTAAAGGTTTCTTACAAGTCCCAATCGAGAGCTAAGATCAGATGATTGGGCAGCCCAATGGAACACTTCTGTTGAATTATTTTGGAATCACTCCTTAACTTTCGATACATGTTTTGGCTCGTTATCTTCCTGGAATGTCAGCATAAGGCAATATCACGCCATTTCATACATTAGGATACTTAAAATGATCCATATTTCCATTAATTTTATGAATTGGTCCAATTCCTTGCCCAGAGAAAAAATCCACACCACCGTGTTCCGCCTTTGCTATATTTAGGATTTAACCTTTGCCCATTTAGTCACGCCTTATTCCATCTGAATCCTTTAAATTAAACTTAGATTCATCAGAAAACAGCACAGCCCTCCATTTTTAGACACTACAGTTCAGATGGGTCTTGACGAATTCCAGTTTGGATTTTTCTTATTTTTCTTATGAAAATTAATTACTTCGCATCTGTTGAGAACGGCTGGACCGATTTCGAAAATTTTTTCTGTAGAATGTGCGCCATAATCCGACTTGGGTTTTTATGCAAACAAAATTTTACCACGCCCACTTCAACACCCACTTTTTTAATTTTTATCATTTCTACAAAAACTATTGAACCGATTTTCCTGAAATTGCCAGGGAATGTGCAGGGATAGCCCCAGGTTAAAATAGGCTACAAAATTAGTTGAATTTCGGAAAGGGCGGGTACTTCCCCTATACCCTATTTCTTTAAAAATGCTATATCTATATAAATAAAAATCAAATGTCGTTCGTTGGTAATGGCATCAGTTGAGAACGGCTGGACCGATTTCGATTTCTGTAGAATGTGCGCCATAACCCGGCTTGGATTTTTATGAAAAAAAATTGACCCTCTTTTACGCCCACTTTTTCAATTTTCAAATTTTATTATTTCTACAAAACCTACTGAACCTATTTTCCAGAAATTGCCAGGCCCCCGGTTAAAATAGGCTACAAATTTAGTTGAATTTCGGAAGGGGCGGGGTACTTCCCCTATACCCCATTTCTTTAAAAATGTTGTATCTATATTAATAAAAATCACGACATTTGCAAAATTTCATATTTGCAAAAATTACGAATGTTGAAGTTGGGTACCTTTCCCACGCCTTTCTTTGGAGCCAAAAAAAATATGTTATATCTAGAAAACTGATTACCACTCCCACACTTTTCAATACATGTTTTTTTCCAAAACTACTGAACCTAATTTCATGGAATTTTTAAAAAATGTTATATATTTGTAGACCAATTTCGAGGGCCTGTTGTTTTCTAATCGCAATATTTGCTAAACTTATGAGTGCATCGGCTTGCAAATTGCGATGGTTGCGCCCCCGATCAAGAATAACGATATATTTACAAATTTCCTTAAATGGTGAGGTTCAACGGTCCATCAGGCATGAACAACTAAAACATAAAAGTCTCAATAAGCGGGAGAATTAGACTTGATTTTTTTTTTAAATATTTATAATTATTTATTGTAAAGACATTTATTGTAAAGACATGGGACGTCGACGATAATAAATCCTAAGCAGCATCAATGGGCACAAAATTCGCCAAAGTCCATAAGAGAGAAGAAAGGTTCGAGACAAAATCTGTTGATAAATTTAAAATCCTCATCGGTTTGACAATGGACCGAAGAAGTGAAGTAGAAAATATCTATTTTTGAATTATCAAGCATAAAGTCCATAAAAAATTGTCAATAAAACTAATTACGACGGGCCAGCAACGCGGACCGGGGTCTGCTAGTAATTAATAATTTAATATCCTCTATGACTAAAAGATATGGATGTGTCATTAAGAATAAAGGGTACCCAACGAAATACTGATTTGGGGTGCTTTAGTTTTGTCCGCTTATATGTATTTGAGACCTAAAATGATTTTTGAATTTTAACTTTTGTTTATTAAATTGTGAGATCCTTATTCCTGTGTTTTCCATTTGATATTGTGCGCAGCCGTAAAAGATCTTCAAAATAAACGACAAATGGGTGCAAAGCAAATGTTTAATTGTTGCGTTCATGAGTTTAGAGCTTTGTTGTTGTTAAACACCTAAAACAATTGAACAACAACTTCTTAGAAAATGTAAAAATGAGAAATACAAAGCGTGATCCACGTCACATATAAGAAAACATACAAACAATACCGCGGCGACGATCTCTAACGTGTATATTGATGGTAATCGATCAATTTAATCAAGTAAATTGACTACTCATTGACTACTTTTACACTTAAAGAAAAATGTGTTTAAACCAAGTGTTTCTTTTTTATTTATTATAGATATTCAGTGGGATCGACAACATAAATGACACGTAATACTCAAACCAAGTCAATGTAAACGGACTAAGAATTTAAATGTGATTTTTTTTTCTTTTGTCTTTAGCTTCGGTAATTAATTGTTAAATGCTTGGAAGAACAATACGAGGGCTGCACGAAAACTATCTGGCCTAGGCAACACCGCGCCCTTTGAAATTTTTTCTTGAAAATTTGACAGTTCTTAGCCTAAACGTACACAGGACAGTTTGTCATACGACCATGTGCTGTGTTGTTTACAATGACTTGAAAAAAACACTTTGCAAAAAAAATGAATTTACTTGTGAACATTTTCGTCCGATCATTTTTCACAACTTTCGGCGTGGATATTCACGGCGAGAGCGCATCGATTAAATTAAATCTTGGTATGTCGGTAAAGAGTCATCCTATAGCACTATGAAAAACTGGTTTAATGAATTCAATCGTGGCCGACACTAGCCAACAAAAAAACAAGGTCGTGAGTGTAGCCAAAAATTGGGCGTTGTGCCAGAAAAAAATTAAGCCGTGTGTGAAGGGATAATGCAAGGTCGTCACGTTATATACCGTGAGAAAGGGGCATCCTTGGGCATTTATTCCACCAACTAACATTTGACATTGCATGAACATGTGGCCGCAAAAATGGATTTTTATCGATAGATCCAGCAAAATTGGACAATCGCTCAAAAAAGGCTCTTGTGGATTGGTGCAAAAAATTGTGAATAAAAACAATAGCAATGCTTCAAACGAAATTTAGAAGATCGTCACAGACGACGAATCTTGGATCTATGCTTAGGAGCCCGAAACAAAACAGGAATCGAAAGTTTAGTTCTTCGATTTGGCTCCCAACAAAAATTGTTTATGTAAGAAGCAATTCGAAGCAAATGGTCGCCTGTATCTCCGGCATAACTAACCGTGTGGAGACTATACGGCTTGAGAAATGTAGGACGGTTAATTCCGAGTCGTACACTGTAATTGGTTTGTCTGAAATCTCTTGAGAAATTCGAAAAACGAACAAGAGAAGACGAATCATTCTGCATCATGACAAAGCGAGCTCTCACACATCGATTCAAACCAGCACCTGTTTGACCGGACAAACGTGGAATTGAAAGGTCATCAGCTCTGACTGGGATCCACTGACTTCATTTGCTTCCAGCATATAAAGAAAAAGACGTGGTCAACGATTTTCGTCGCCAGAAGATGCTGTAAAACGTTCAAACCCCATGTTTTTGAGGTGTCTCAATCGGAGTGTAAAAAGTGAGTCAACAATTGGCTTGCGCGCATAAAAAAGTGTATGAATCATGCTGGAGACTACTTAAGAAAACAATAAAAATGTTTTTGATGGTAAATATTCGCGTTTTCATTGTTAGGCCAGATTGTTATCGTTCAGCCCTCGTATAAGGTAACAGCAATTCCCATCTGACTGAACACCGTGTGAGGTGGTTGGAACGCAAGATAACTCTAGAACGGATATGCCGATTAGGTCCAAAATTAAGCCTTAGCAATATTTTGTCCAAACATAGTTTAAGTTTCACAAAAGTTCGGAAAATTTGTTCGTACGGTAACTCTTGAAGGGAGTGGCCGAATTTGTCCATACTTTACACATCCTAATATATCTACTAGATATAGATCAGGTTCAAATATGGACTATATTTGTCCAATCTGTCCGGTACCTCCCACACAAAATTTCGTATAAGTTCACTTGAAGACCTGCTATCGAATCACTTCGCTTTTTGTTGAACCAACTTGCATTCGCTGCCTCAATTACGATGGTAAACGTTTTTTCAGGGGAAGTTCATACTTCTTGAGCAAACAACGCGAAGAGTGTAAAAACCCCCTATGGCACCATATGTAGTGGTTGAAGATCCACTTCTATAATGGTCAATTTAGATTCATTCCTTTTAGTATCTCCTCCGCAAAACTTTTGATATCTAATACTAATGAACATTTTTGTCGGTTCAAATTCCCACAATTTTTAAAAACCCCTAAATACATACGTTTTTTGGGAACCATTGTTTCAATATATACAGACTGAAGGTATATCTCTGTCGGTAAAGCCGATTGATACTTTTTTACTTGTTTTATTTCTATTTGCGATGTACATTAGAGATATATATTTTTGAGGAAAAAATATATCATTAAAAAAAATGTATTTCCCATTAAGTGATATGTAAACACCTCCAAGTCCGAACGACGTGTCGCACACACGCACGGACACTGTTTGTTTTCAAATAGCGAAGTGCTACAAAGACTACACCAGGAAAAGAAAATAATGCAGATAGAAAAACACGCAAAATTGCTTATCTAAATCATATCACTCGTTATCTAAGTCATATCATGCCAAACAGCAAATATAAGCTACTCAAAAACATAATTCGAATAAAACAAGTAAGCCAAGGCTATAATCGGACGGGTCGCCCATGTAATACCCTACACCTTTACCCCTGGGAATTAGCTTTCCACATATCAAAATTTGTTTATGGAACAAATAAACTTATTATAAGAAGTAAATTTGTGGATTCTGGTAACGTATTATGATACGCTTAAATAATAACATAATAAATGCTTACAAACATCAAAAAAGGGACAACGCTCAATGATATGGAACCCACAGCTTATCTCCGAGTCCGAACGGCGTGTCCTAAGACACCAATTGTAGAGTAGTTTTACATAACTGAAATACTTAGAAAATGTCGCAAACCTTACTGAAGGATATTTTGCAACCGTTGAAAATTTGGTTTTGCCAGGCTGGGGAATCATTTTGAAAAAAGGTAGCAAAGCGACCCATGCTACAATGTATGTATAAAAATACAATAGGACAATTAAAACGTTAGGGCACCTGTAATTTGCAATAATGCAACAACTGGGAATGGGAAAATGTAGTTCTCGATACAAAACCCATTATAGCAGTAGGCCCGTTATCTAGCATACACTTTATTGCAATTTTTATCAGGGGGAAGATCAGTAGTTCTATTTTCATATGTAGTCTACTTTGCCGGTATATGCCCTCCACGAAATAAAATATAGACCAGAAATATGTTTTGGTATTTTTCATACAAAAGTAATAGTCTATTTCACCCGCTAAATAATATCAGATCATCATTCAAAATTGTTAGCAACTACTTAACTCCTATTGAGCTATAATTGCGTCCTCTAGCATGTTTATGATTACACTACAAACAAATAACAGGGTATATTAGGCTGTAACTCTGTTATCTAAGTGTACACCAACCCAATTGACATCAATAGAAAGGTCAAGTGTTCCTCTTCCAAGTATAGCTTACTTGCCAGGAATGTCTCTTCCAGGAATAATATATCCTTACCTTATTTAAAATTTCGAGGCGATCTGACTATTATTGCGACTTACATAGCATCTACAAAATCGGATAAAAATTATGTTTTTGGTCCATTTCACCCGCTAAATATTTCACGATCATCACCAATCAAAATAGCGATCTATTCTGATGTGAAACCGACCTCCATACCAAATTTCGTGACGATCTGTCCATAATTGCGGCCTGGAGTTTGATTACAATTTATAATGGACAGACGGACAGACGGACACACGGACGGACGGACACACATCTCAAAATCGCTTTATCTCGCCGAGATATGAAGATTGGTATACCACATTGGGGGTTTCCGACGAATATTTCGCGGTGTTACATGCATTTTTACCAAAACAAACTTATAATACCCTTTCCACATAGTGGTGTAGGGTATAAATAGATGGAAGACCCACTAGAGGAAGAAGAGAAGTTATATGGATTGATAGCAGACGAGAGTGGATTGGCATCCATGACGTTGGAAATCTTCTAAACGAATGTCGAAACAGAGAGTGATTTGTTGAAATAATAAGAAATGTATAAACACCACAATAACATTTACAATGTCACTAGCCGACCCGGTCCGTGTTGCTGGCCTTTGCAACAGTTTTATGTTACCGTTTCTTAAGTCAATTATATTTTTCTTGTATCGCTAATTAGTCGGGATAGGCAAGTGACTATTAATAAAAATCTTCAAAAATCTTGGTGTCGATATGCAATTTTAACATTCCGCCAAAGAACTGATGACTTGAGACATGCATTTATTTCATCTGCTGGAATAGTATAACTGGAAGTGTTTGTCTGAAATCTAAAGCTTCTGGGGAATTTTTATGTGCCATTGTACATTTGTTCCAGATGAATGTCCAGTGGCACCTTGAGGGCCGACTGTGCCGTCCTTCCACCTTCTTATATTGTATCTTATATACCTGATGATGCTATAGCTATCGATATGTTGCCCTAATCTAAACACTTGCTTTCCAATAAGACTAAAGCGTCGTTATGCATAACATCTGTTATTTCCATTGATTTGTAGCATATTTAAGAAATTGAGAGTGGTCGGGCTTTATGGCTACAATATCTACCCAGACTTGGGGAAATGGACATGTTCGTAAGTTTTACATATATAGCGCATTTAAAAAATAGGGCACATGGGATAACCCGCTCCTACGAAATTCAACAAAATATATAGTTAATGTTGGAAATTGGCCATCCCTGTACATTATCTGAAAATGACATGGAAATCGGTTCAGAAGTTTTGGAGATATAACATATTTAAAAAAGTGGGACCCGACCACGCCCACTAGCTCCGCCGAAATGCAACAAACCATATAGCTTATTTTCACGATGAAAATCGGTTCAGAAGTTTTGGAGATAAACAGACAAAAAAATTTCAAGAATTTTTACACATTTTTACGTACGTGATGGAGTTTTTTCATACTGTACAGGTACCTCACATAAGATACATGTGCAGTTTCTAATATCCATCCGAAAGCCACTATTTTTTCAAAAGTATGTGAAATTTTCATGCAAAATCACTTTCCTATTTTCCCTACATTCCCATAATTTGCCCTCATATTTCCTCTCTTGTTTGGTAAATGCTCTCAACTTTGTTCTCGTTTTCTTTTGAATGGTCTCATAGTCTCACTATCACAATGACACTATATCAACAAACCACAACACAACCTCTACCATCGTCTCACCATCACATTGAGACTATATCAACAAACCACAACAACACAAGCTTTACCTAAACTACCACTGTCGCAACAACTGTTGTTAGTTAACTGACAAACCAAACAATTATAGTGCGTTTGGTGTCGAAAAAATAAAGTGCTTGGCTTTACGATATAGTTCGCATCTACAATTTTTTAATTTCTCTGAATTTGCTTGCGTCCGCGAACGTGTTAATAAAAAACTGCTAAATTTGTCTCAGGTTTGGTTGGTGGTGTGTGGTGGTTGTTAGTCAATAACCAGTAAACCAGTATTTTTGCTTTATCAAAGGCGTTCATGAAATGTAGACATTTGAACCTTGGCAAATACAGTAATTTTTTTCTGTTTATAGCATATTTAAAAAAGGCATGGTCTGGCATTTATCTCCCAACTAAGGATATAGGGTGGGGGACACAACCACCATTGCAAATTCATTTTCAGATCGATTTTAAAAAATAGGGTCTAGTGGAGGTTCCCGGCCCTCCGAAATGCATTAAAATATATTGCCTGTTTTCACAAGGGGTCTTCCTGAACATTCTGAAATATTCTGGAAAATCGGTTCAGTGGTTTTGGATACATAAAATATTTAAAAAAAAGTGGGCGTGCTAAAATAGCCTTTTGAAAAAAGTAGGGCATAGGGAGGGAAGGTTTCCCGCCCCCGTCCGAAATTCAAAAAAATATATAGCCTATTTTCACCACGGGTGTTC
This sequence comes from Musca autumnalis, assembly GCF_047663935.1. Taxonomy (NCBI): domain Eukaryota; kingdom Metazoa; phylum Arthropoda; class Insecta; order Diptera; family Muscidae; genus Musca; species Musca autumnalis. The sequence continues at coordinate 116,361,222 of NW_027411755.1, forward strand.
CCTGTACATTCTCCGAAATCGGTTCAGCATTTTTGGATATATGAATAACATATTTAAAAAAAAGAAACAGCTAAAATAGCGTTAAAAAAATTTTTAAGAAAATCGGTTCACCCGTTTTTGAGTCTATGCGGAACATATATATAAGATACATACATATAATATACATATGTATGTAATTGAATTGATCGCCAAAATTTGAAAAACGAAAGGGCAAATACAGTCGAACTTCTCTATAACGTAGCACTTGGGGACCGAAGAATTACTACGTTATAGAGAAACCAAGGCAAAATTGTTAATTTGACCTTTCGTCATAGGGAAGTTCGTTATAGAGAAGTTTGACTGTAAATAACATTATTTTAGAGTTTCATAAGATGATACATTGGTTGCTGGCGGAATGAATCCACTATTTGCAGAAGCCATCAAAGAAAGCACGCAAGAAATCATAATCAAGTAAATACGAACCTGGTTTAATAGACCCAACATTAGGATAATGCTAAAATTTATTTTGAAGTGCTTTATTGTAACTGTTTTTGTGAGCACCTTATGTGACATCTGCCTACGAGTATAGCCAATTATATATGTATTTATTTCATTTATCTAACAAAAATCTCTAAGGCCCAAACCATTACCTTATTTGACAATAACATCTGAGTGTGAATTAACATTAACAATTACTACTAATAAATTCTATATTTTGACTTTTTTATATCTTTTACGCACACCTTTGTTCAACACAACAATTGTCAAATTCAACAAACAAACCATGAATGAAAATTTGTTGACAATGATTTGACATTTAAGATAACAATATTGCGATCATTTAATGTCACATAAACTATCTCTTTGGTGAATTGTCTGGGAAATAAGAAAAAAAGTGACATCTTTAGTAATCATTCCGACACAAAACACATCCCTACTCAAAATACGCATGATGTTAATTCTACAAAAAACAATGAACTTTGACACGAGCCTTCGCATTGTGTTCTTTTGATCACAATTCTTTTTTCTCCCTCCCTAGCAAAGGAATTCTTGTAAATATCACAATTTAAAGAGAACAAAAACTCCTAGCATTTAAGATTGTTCCAAAACAATTGATCTTTTGCGATCACATTCACAAAATGGAATTTACTTTGATGTTCTTTTCTTCTTCGGACGTTGCCAGACATTTATTGCGAATTTGTTCCTTCGTCACGTCTTAGTATTGCATGAAAACCAATCAATTTATCAACATGTGTTAATATAACCAAGAGAATTTCGTATTGTCGGACTATTTCTAAAGTTTTTACATTATTTGGCCAATACAATGTACAAAAAATTTTAATTTTAGATTTTGATTGATTTACCCTTGAATATTGTGTTCTTGTTGAAATTGCCACAGCCTCAAATTAAAATTTATTTTTTTTTTGTTTTTATTTTTTTGCAGTCTCTGGCAGTAAATCTGGCTCACATAAAAGTATTAGGGACAAAAGTACTTCAGGACCATCGGATGGAAAACCAACGAGAGTACGAACGGTGCTCAATGAAAAACAGTTACATACATTAAGGTAATTAAGAAAATTCCTTTTAATAGAAAGATATTTTAAAGGAAGATGGATATAACCTAAATATCTGCGACATATTTACTCTTATATTTGATTTCAAATAATAGTTGTGCGATTTATTTATTACAAATGCTCATTTACTTCATAAATCAACAACGAAAGGTTTATTATGATAATAAAATCACATTTACATTTACGAAGTCCAGTGAGTTTCAACTGTCAATTCCGTTGTTTATCTATATATAAAATTGAAATTTGTTTGTACGTTTGTTTGTGCCTTATAGACTCGAAAACCGCTGAACAGCTCTTACTGACATTTTTAGGGTGCATAGCTACATGGCCTGGAATGAAAATAGGCTATATAATTTTTTGAAATTTCGCGTTGATCTAGAGATATAGCATCAAAACCGGAGTTACCTCCAAAAAAAGTAGATTTTGTATGCAAATATCTTTAGAACTATTACAGATACAATCTCCAAATTTAGTGTGTGTGATGGAACTTGATGTAGAAATAAATTTACCAAATTATATTGAAATCGGTTCAGTTTTGGATATAGCTCCCACATACATATATTTTCGGCCGATTTCCTTATTTTATGTACCAAACATGCTATTTATGTCCAATTTCAATGAAATTTGAAATGTGTGACGGAACTTGGTCTGGAAATAAACGTGCCAAATTATATCAAAATCGGTTCAGATTTGGATATAGCTCCCATACACATATATTTTCGCCCGACTTCCTTATTTTAGGCACCAAACTCGTTATATATGTCCACTTTCGCTGAAATTTGGAATGTGTAACGGAATTTGGTCTAGACATAAATGTGCCGAATTATATCGAAATCGGTTCAGATTTGGATATAGCTCCTATATATATTTTCGGCCGATTTCCTGTATTTTATGCACCAAACTCGCTATATATGTCCAATTTCGCTGAAATTTGGAATGCGTAACGGGATTTGGTCTAGACATAAATGTGCTAAATTATATAGAGATCGGTTCAGATTTGAATATAGCTCCCATATATATTTTCGCCAATTTCCTGTATTTTATGCACCAAGCACGCTATATATGTCCAATTTCGCTGAAATTTGAAATGTGTTACAAAACTTGGTCTAAAAATAAATGTGCCAAATTATATCGAAATCGGTTCAGATTTGGATATAGCTCCCATATATATTTTCGGCCGATTTTCCGCATTATATGCCCACTTTCGCTGAAATTTGGAATGTGTAATGGAATTTGGTCTAGACATAAATGTGCCGAATTATATCGAAAACGGTTCAGATTTGGATATAGCTCCAATATATATTTTCGGCCGATTTTCCACATTTGATGCTCCAAACACGCTATATATGTTCAATTTCGCTGAAACTTGGAAGGTCTGACGAAATTTGTTTCAGAAATAAATGTGCTTACTTATATAGAGATCGGTTCAGATTTGAATATAGCTCCCATATATATTTTCGTACGATTTCCTGTATTTTATGCACCAAGCAAGATATATATGTCCAATTTCGCTGAAATTTGGAATGTGTTGCAGAACTTGGTCTACAAATAAATGTGCCAAATTATATCGAAATCGGTTCAGATTTGGATATGGCTCCTGTATATATTTTCGGCCGATTTCCTGTATTTTATGCACCAAACTCGCTATTTATGTCAAATTTCGGTGAAATTTGGAATGCGTAACGGGAATTGGTCTAGACATAAATGTGCCAAATCATATCGAAATCGGTTCAGATTTGGATATTGCTCCTATCTATATTTTAGGCCGATTTTCTGTATTTGATGCTCTAACAAACATAAATGTGCCAAATTATATCGAGACCGGTTCAGATTTGGACACACTACATATGTCCAATTTCACTTAAATTTGGAAAGCGTGACGAAATTCGTTCTAGAAATAAATCGAACAAATTATATCGAAATCGGTTCAGATTTGAATATAGCTCCCATATATATTTTCGGCTGATTTTCTGTATTTTATGAACAAAATGTGAATGTGAGACGGGTTTGGTCCAAAAATAAATTTGACAAATTATATCGAGAGCGGTTCATATAGGAATATAGTTACCCATATATATTTTCGGTCGATTTCATGTTTTTGTTACGTATGTTCAATTTCAATGAAATTTTGAAGACTTAGCAGTCAGTAAAAGTCATCATTATTTACAGAAGTACTTATAGTCGGGAAGGAATTGAACAAGGCTACAGCTATTAAGTATCATGTCTTTGAGAGACTTCTTAAGATTTATGTTTTATTATGATATATCTAAGGCTTTCCGCCTGTACGAGTACCTCCAGAAACATACAAAAATACCATAATAGCTCTATAACAACCCTGAATAGGTATATAACGCCTTCATATCTCCTATATTTATTCGTTACAATATTAAAAACGTTAAAATATTTCTGGCATTCCATTATATTTTATCGTAGTCGGGGCAGCAAAGCGCACCGGGTTCAGCTAGTACGATATATATCTGAAATCTAGTCGATATTATTCGCAATGGAATTGAAAGTTGGAATCCACTTTATTTCGTAAATGTAAACATTATTTAAGCAGTAGTGTAACTTGCGCATTATACTACGTTTAACTAGCGCTTATAACCATGATAAACTGCTAATTTAACTTTCTTTAGTGTTTGATTTTCTAATATTCGTTATTTATTGTACCGTTACATCACCTTTATATGAATCTATTTTTTTAATTTTTCCACAAACATCCCAAACGGGACAAGGGAGACTTCTCTCATATCAATGAGTGCACCCCAATTCATATTAGCTCAGTGATATGGGACCTACTGTTTATCGCCGAGTCCGAACGGCGTGTCTTAAGACACCACTTTGTAGAGAAGTTTTACATGGCTGAAATACTCAGGAAATGTCGTCAACATTACTGGGGGGTATTTTGCCACCGTTGAAAATTTTGATGTTGACTGGCCGGGGAATCGAACCCACGACCTTCAGCGTGCAAGGCGGGTGTGCATACCATTGCACCACGGTGGAACCTATCTATTAATTAATTTTAATTTATTGTTTTCTCTATTTTGTACATTATATAATGCTATTTTGCGACCTGATGCGCTAATGAAAGATCAATTGGTAGAAATTACTAGATTATCATCACGCGTTATACGTGTGTGGTTTCAAAATAAACGCTGTAAAGATAATAAGAAAACGATACAAATGAAATTACGAATGCAACAAGAAAATGTAAGAATTGTTGATTTAGTTAACGCAACGCATGGTATTCGTATTTACCTTCTTGATTTCTGCAACTTCGCATTATTTATTAATTTTAATAATTAAGAAAAATGTCCTTTATTGTTCTTTTAGGAGGGTCGTAAACTGGGCTATGTTGCCAGACCGGTTATACCAATGTTTTCGCGTTCACCTGTCCGACACAATTCACCCCAAAACCTGCAGAGTATCGATGTCCAGACATATCAACCACCATGGAAAGTCCTCTCTGATTTTGAACTACATGCCGATTTGGATAGTAATGGTGCCATAAATATCCACACACCAGCATTTCAACAACTAGTGAATCAGGTAAGATTTCAGGAATCCATGTTTTAATGTCTTAATACAATCGGCTGATTCAAATGGAGCTAACATTACAAACTGCTGATCGCATTTTCCCATTATTACTAAGTCTCCGTTTCCCATTCTATTTATTTTCTTATGATTGCTTTTTCTTGTTCGTTTTACAGATGCATGGTTACGACCTTAAGGCATGCCACCCCATCAACAAGAACCACATCCGTAAATACTGGGTCAACAAATGAACGGTCCACACGGAGGCAACATGGATGCAGGAATTATCACACACCATAATCCGGACAGTACGGATTCCTATGTCAGCTATTTGGAGAACGATGACAGTATGCCTGGCAGTCCCTAGATAAACGAATGCAATCATATCTACTTCTACTTCTTGCTTTACAAACCGAAAAACTAATATTGACGCATTCTCCACAACATCATCATTCTGTTCCTCAGCATCCTATTCTGTTGCTGGCAATTCAGGCATCTACATATATTCATATACACCATTACAATATTGCAGCAACGACAACGGTGGAGCAGGGCTACCCATATCATCACCACCTTCTTCAACTGGTTTTGGATCTGAAACTACCGGCAGTAGCACCAATGTTTATATATACATACGTAATTGTAAAATTATGTAAAAACAAATCACAAAAAAGAATAAGAAAATAACTGTATTTTCAACTTTAATTTTATTATTAATGGAAAATGCTGGAAATTTAAAGCAGAAATAAACAAAAAATTTTAATATTGAAATTGCATTTTTATCTTTTCTATGCACTGAAGGTAAGGAACAGAATAATCAACTTTTTTCCTATCACGAACAAAACATCCGAACGGAAAAATTCTGAGGGAGAAAAGTAGGTAGTCATGAACGCTCTCCAACATGTGTTTTCTACCAAAAAAATAGGTATTTTCTTCGGGTCCATTGCCAAACCGAGATATTCATTGAGGATTTTAATGTAATGTAAATTAATGTAAAAATATAAATTACTACAAAATATAACCAGAAAAATGAAGGAAACAACATTAGAAGACGAATAGAGTTAGCATGGCTTGTTACGGAATAGACTGGATAGAAAAATCAAATTGAATGGGGAATGTTTATTATCATTTGAAAGAACATTCGATTACATTTATTTTTTGCACATTATGTCTAACAAATATTGGCCGAGGCTACGTCTCAGACGGTCCATCCGTTGAGTCCAATTTTCAATGTCTCGTTCAAGCTTTTCGATTGGTAACTGGCGAATGGCACGTCTGATGTTTTCTCCCAAGACCGGAATTGAAGCGGCTTTATCCGCATACAATTTTGACTTTACATATTCTCACAGGAAAAAAGTTTAACGGAGTGATATGAGACGATCTTGGTGGCCAATTGACTGGTCCTAAACGTGCTCACCAAAGTGTTCTTTCAATAAATCCATTGATTGATGCGTTGTGTGGGCAGTGGCGCTGTTTTGTTGAAACCAAATGTCGTCGAGATTACGAGCTTCAATTTCAGATATCAAATAGTCGGTTATGACGGCGCAATAACGGTCGCCATTGACGATGAAGTCTTAACCGGGATAATTTTGAAGAAATAGGGTCCGACGATTCAACCGACCAACAAACCGTTATTTTTTCAAGATTAAGTGGCAGCTCTTGAATCTCTCCCAAACCGCTCTAAAAGCTCTCAAATATCAAAATGATGCTGTCATAATATATGAGAGATTTACCAAAATTAGACATATTTTAACTTGCCTTTTTTTTTATTTTATTAATAGTCAGTTAAAATTTTCTAAAACACACATATTGGGTAAATACCTGGGTATTTACCCATTTGTACCCAATTTACCTATTTTAATGGGTATTTACCATTTGGGTACATACCCGTTTCCCATCTCTATTTTTGACGAACAGTGTCCTAAAAAACTAAATAATATTCAGAAAGTATTGTTGTAATTACAATTTGAAACGAATATTTAGTCCAATATTTTCATTATTCAAACAACGATTTTCTGATAACGTTTATGATCGGCCTAATTAGACAAAACCTGCACATATAGTCGAAAGAAAAAATTCCCTACAACAGATTCTTCTTTAGACTTAAAATTTTAAATTTCAAAGAAAAATCATCATCATCAAGAAGGTGCTTTATAACATATTAATTTTCGTCCCCAAGATCTACGTGATAGAGAAGTTTGACTGTAATTAACGCGATCTTTAGCCGAATGCCACGTTATAAATAAGATGTATGTTTGATTCAGACATTTCACAATAATATGAAGCTTAAAAAGCAAGACGACGTAAATTGTAAATTTAGTTCTTTTGGTACATCATTTTATATTAGTAATTGTTTATACTGTTTAAACGGGTTTAAAAATTTTAATAACCGAAAACCGGTTTTTGAAAAAAGCGAAAATTTCGGTTAACCGAAACCGGTTTCTAAAAACCGGTTATATTCAGTAGTGTTAGAAGTACAATGTATTGAAAAGAGTGGACGTGGTCATAAGTTTTCAGAATATAGCATATTTAAATAAGTAAGTGTCATCGGTTATTTTGGCTCCAAATAAATACCTACGATCGGAGACACAACCACCATTTATTCTGAAAAATTAATGCTCAAACGATATGGTTATACGTTTTGCATACACACATAATGGTTAAAGGAAATATGACGTGGGGAATGTACATCCCCTCGGACAATAAAAGCAACCTGTACGTTGCGAACGGACGGACGTTTCCTTGTGCATGTTACATACATACAGTGTGGCGTAGGGTATAAAAACACAGAACCTCGAGCTAAGTTAATTTATCAATTGACAAATAAATCTGAAAGGTCAAAAGAACTCCAAAAAAATTCTTAATTATAGGATATATGTCAAAACAGTGAAACGATAAAAATGCTTCCAAGAGCTCTCGAATCCTCACAGGACTCTGAAAATAAGTCATGCTAAAAATTTTATAACTGACCCGCTTCTGGAGAAGCGTGAATATAAGCAAAGCTCCAGGAAAGGACAGAGTTCTCTAAAAGCACATTATAACAAAAATTGTATACAGGATGCGTCGATAATATTTTAAGAACACCATCATCAAGGCAAGTTTCCGAAAAGGCTACTCGACGGTGGATAACATATAATCTGGTTTCAATTGTGAACCTTACGCAGAAGGAAAATAAGAATGTATGTATATGCTTTCGTTGTGGACCTTGTGAACGCAGTTTGGACAGGAGAAAAACTGTCGAAATAATTTGAAAGTTTGGTGGTGAAACAAGGTTGCCTCTCATTGCCGCTGTTATTTTCGCTTTATGTGAATGATCTGCACGAACAACAAAAAGAAGGTATTTATATTCAAGATATGAAATTTAATTTACAGAAACGGAAGAAGAAATCTGAGAAGAAATGAGTAATGGAATTCAAGGGAAATGAAATAAATACATATTGTAAAATTGTATTAATTAATAATTTTTATTTAGTTTCCCTTGAACTTAGGCTATTCGTTTTCAAAACACATTGAAAAACGAACCAATCCGTCAAAGATAGCAATAAATTCTACATGGATTGATTTCCTGGGAAAGAAAGATATTAACATTGACGTGGAAGGTATAAGAAGTTGTTTGCAGGGCAATACAAACTTATGCTGCACAACCCGAAATTGTTTTATTTTTTACTTAGAATTTACATCACAGAGAAAAAAATTATTTTGCAGGGAATGAATGAAAAAAATGCTTTTTTTATTTTTGCCTTATTAAATAAATAAATTCTAAAATACCAAATTTTAGTAATTTCGGTAAACAATGTCGCTAACTTCGGGAGGTACGTTTCGGGCTATATCAAAACGTCGACATATATCGACAAATTTCTGGCGAAAAGTTTTTAGACTCATAGAAGACTAAATACCAAATTTCCGATACTTCTGTAAGATAATGTGGTTAAAACCTAAAAAATACAGTAAATAAGAGGTACGCTTCAATGGGGGATATAGAAAGACGTGGACCTTGACTGATAATTCTTTTATGGAACATTTTATAACCCCATGAAAGACTAAATAACAAATTTCAGTCATTTCGGTGGGATATTGACGTCACATCTTTCACAATTACGAAAATCGGGAGGTACCGTTCTATGGGGCTTTATCGAAACGTGGACCTATTCCGACGAAATTCAGTCGGAAAGGGTTTACTTCCAACTTGAAGGCGTGGACCAATACAAAAACTGTTAGAAGGGAAAGTTGAATACCCCCAAACGAAGACTAAATACCAAACTTCAGCCATTTCGAAGGAATATTGAGGTCACAACCTTCAAAATACCGAAAATCGGGAGGTACCGTACTATAGAGGCTATATGAAGGCGTGGACCCATACCAACAAAATTCTAGGGGAAAGTTTTATACCCACAACGAAGACTAAGTACCAAATATCAGCCATTTCGGTGTGATAATGAAGATAAAACCTTCAAAATACCGAAAATCGGGTGGTACCGTTCTATGGGGGCTATGTCAAAACGTGTGCCGATATAGCCCATTTGCAGAACCAAATATCCTAGGAGTAATAGAAACTTCTATACCAAATTACAAAGCTGTATCTTAAAAATTGCGAGCTGTATCTTGATTTCAACAGACGGACAGCGGACATGGTTATATCGACTTAGAATTTTACCCTAATCAAGAATATATATTATATAGGGTCTACGATGAATATTTCGATGTGTTACAAACGGAATGACAAATTTAATTATACCCTCCATATTATGGTGGAGGGCATAACAAGTAAAAACGGCTATAATTGTTTTTATACCCTCCACCCACGAACTGTATTGAAATAACGTCATCTTTATTTAAGAGCTTTTTGCCGGGTTAAACTTCCTTTATGAGGATTTATTTGAAGTATACGCAATGAACTTGGCAGTTGAGACCCACTGGGTTAAGCAAACTCACTTATAAGTAAACATACTATTAAATCTGAACAATTAGTTCATTTTGTTTATGAAAGTACAAAGCTCCTCCTCTTATGTATATCTTAACTGATGATAATCGATTAAAAAGAGTTAATACGGAGCGTCATCGTTGTTTCTTTTTTCAAAACATGGACCAATAATTTCAATTTTCCGAATTGTATATTCTGACAACACACAATAATAAATTACAGCAATCACATTTCGACAATTTAACAGAAACCCCTCGAAATGCATAAAATTGCGCAATACCGTAATGGGTGCTAGACTTAAACCTGGTTATATACGGGTATGGATAGTTTTTCGCGCAAGTTTTCTATCTTCTGTGAACAAAAATTCCAGTTAAATGGAAACTAAACCTATATGTGTGCTGTACCAAAACCTGGACTGTCTGTTTTTGTAGCATGGATGCTTTGTACCTCTTTCAGTTCGGTTGGACATGGTGGCTAAAACTTTCAAAGTGAAGAAAATTGGGAGCCTCCATAAAGGAGGCGGTATAAAAAGTTTATCTGTTCCAAGGAATTTCTGGTGAATAATGTGGCTTAAACTTTCAAAATAACGAAAACAGTGGGATACCATGTAGCCCCATAACTACATGAAGATGAGGGTCTATACCGAAAAATTTCTTGGGAAAAGTTGTATGCCCCAAACGAAGACTATATACAAAATAAATAAATGGAAAGATTTATAGCTCCAAAGAGGACTAAATACCAAATTTCAATAATTTCGGTGCGATATTAAGACCACAATCATCAAAATACGAAAAATAGGGAGGTACCGTGCTATGTATGAAGAAGTGCACCGAAATAGGCCAATGTCAAACATCCTAGGAGTAACAGAAACTTCTAAACAAAATTATAAAGCTCTATCTTAAAATTTGCGAGCTGTATCTTGATTTCAGCAGATGGGCGGGCATGCCTATTTCGACTTAAGATTTTATACTTATCAATAGACATCGGATTTTTGCATATTTATGAAATTGCGCAATGGGTTATTATATAGAATTATAACGTTCCAAAATAGAAATTCGATGTCATATTGAATAATAATAACACTGTGAACCGAAATTTTGGGGGGTGGAAAATTCCTATTGGAGATGAAAGCCCTTGTTGAGTGTATACAGAACCCCGAAGGACAGATTCGCCGTGAGTCGAACTTTCGCGATATGGCGTGATGAATATTTTGCTGGAGACCCTAAAAGCCATCTGGTATCAGCGTTATATCTTTGTTCGCTGTTGTTTAAGCTTATATTTAAGATGACATGTCTTCAGTCAAATCAAATGAGGATTTTTTTCGTAGAACATTTCGATCTTCTAACTCGCTTCCTTCAATGTCCTTTTCGTCCTTTATTTCAAGAACCGTAATAAAAGTGGTACAAGATGACATTTTTCTGCTTCGAAATATTCTACAAAAATGTGGCTCGGAAGATTTTAGGTACGGTTCCCAAAGACATAAAATCGATAAAATCTTGTTTAAGCGGTCGTTTTTCACTTTTATCCGAATCTTGCTCAGACAGCCCTATATCTATTTATTTCAATATATTATTGTTAACCTATTGATGACCGAGAATTCTCGGAGTCATTAAAACTGTTGCATCTCGTTTTGCTAAGCAAGTTAATTTAATAATTTTTTGGAATAAAGATCCGGATATCCGAATTATGGAACCGGTTATTCTGATATTAAAACCGAATTTTTATCCGGTTTTTATGAACCGATTAACCGTATATGTATATCATTAGAAAGCTATTAAAATTGTCAATCAGATATGATTAATATGCATTAGACATTTTAAGCGGCTTTGGTGCTGGAACAAAAAAACCGTATTTTCGAACCGTTTCTTAACGTTTGTGAGGATACATTTCTGTACGTGAAAAAAATTATGATCATGACCTGGGGGGTGGAAAATTCTTTTTGGAGGTGAAAGCTCTTGGTGAGGACATACAGAATCCTGAAGGGCAGATCCGCCGTGAGTCCAACCTTTGAGTTATGGCGGGTTGAATTCTGGGATGATGACCCATTATTGCAAGTATAAAAAGTTACGTAACTGAAATACAAGTGGGTTTAGGGTTCTACTGGGACAGTATGTGCTAAGTCAAATCGATTTAAGACGATTTCACATTTTGTGTCTTACTCTTATCCTGCCTTGTTGTTTACGTCCTTGTTGTTGAAAAAGGTAGAACCCTAAACCCACTTGAAATTCAGTTACGTAACTTTTTACACTTGCAATAATGGGTCACCATCCCAGAATTCAACCCGCCATAACTCAAAGGTTGGACTCACGGCGGATCTACCCTTCAGGATTCTGTATGTCCTCACCAAGAGCTTTCACCTCCAAAAAGAATTTTCCACCCCCCAGGTCATGATCATAATTTTTTTCACGTACAGAAATGTATCCTCACAAACGTTAAGAAACGGTTCGAAAATACGGTTTTTTTGTTCCAGCACCAAAGCCGCTTAAAATGTCTAATGCATATTAATCATATCTGATTGACAATTTTAATAGCTTTCTAATGATATACATATACGGTTAATCGGTTCATAAAAACCGGATAAAAATTCGGTTTTAATATCAGAATAACCGGTTCCATAATTCGGATATCCGGATCTTTATTCCAAAAAATTATTAAATTAACTTGCTTAGCAAAACGAGATGCAACAGTTTTAATGACTCCGAGAATTCTCGGTCATCAATAGGTTAACAATAATATATTGAAATAAATAGATATAGGGCTGTCTGAGCAAGATTCGGATAAAAGTGAAAAACGACCGCTTAAACAAGATTTTATCGATTTTATGTCTTTGGGAACCGTACCTAAAATCTTCCGAGCCACATTTTTGTAGAATATTTCGAAGCGGAAAAATGTCATCTTGTACCACTTTTATTACGGTTCTTGAAATAAAGGACGAAAAGGACATTGAAGGAAGCGAGTTAGAAGGTCGAAATGTTCTACGAAAATAATCCTCATTTGATTTGACTGCAGACATGTGATCTTAAATATAAGCTTAAACAACAGCGAACAAAGATATAACTCTGATTCCAGATGGCTTTTAGGGTCTCCAGCAAAATATTCATCACGCCATATCGCGAAAGTTCGAATCACGGCGAATCTGTCCTTCGGGGTTCTGTATATACTCAACAAGGGCTTTCATCTCCAATAGGAATTTTCCACCCCCCAGACTTTGAGCTCCATTTTGTTGCACAGTGTAATCAATAATACATATGTTATCGTGACCAGGGAACAGACAGATGAAACTAAATTAATGATGTAATGATGATGTAAATGCAGTATTAGTTTACGAGATCATAGTTTTACATTATCTCCCCTCTCCTTACGAGAACCATCACTAACAAGTGTCAACTCTCTGTTTTGTTTACTTTTTTTCTTTTTTGTTTTCGCCGCGCCGCATCTCCTTTTATTTCTATTTCGTTTAGTTTGTGAGCAATTGGCGCGAGCGGTTCAAGCAACCCCGAGATTCGTTTTATAAATCAAACTACCTTTGTGTGAACTTGAAAACAAGACATAATTTGTTACTCTATTATCATTAAATCATTAAACATTGTAAACAGTGAATTAAAATAAATTCGTTTATCAATTTGGAATTACCAGAAAGTCCAGTGCGTTTCATTTCTGCCAATTGAGCTCCCAACAAGAAGCAACTTAATAATACAGTGTGTTTCCATTTGCCAAAACGGAGAGCAGGTACAGTGATCCGCGTGTGTCCCAAGTGGTTTACGACAAATAAATCAGACAATCAATAAGCAAACCCCTTGGTATTCTATTTTAACTGACTGTTCTGTTCCAGAACTGCAAGAATCTACTTATTTATCTTTTTTTTTAAATTCAGGGCAATCATTTTTAAAAATTCCGTGCGGAATTTGTTCCCTTTCCCCAATTTCACAATTTTTTATTTACGTATTGATGTCCAAAAACGGAATATTTTTGTTGATTAGGCAAGAATATTTCATAATTAGGAAATTCTAGCAGTTTTCCACGTTTTAAAACAATGATTTTTCAAGCATTTCACCTTTTTAAATTATTTTCCGTGCCGAAAAATTCCGAGGGAAATATTCATGATTGGCCTGATTATATAGCATTTTTTGATATTATATAGAAAAAATTGTTATCGTAGTAAAAATTTGTAGATTCGTGCCGTTTCTGGAACAGACCAATTATCTTCATTGTGTATTTAAAACAAGGAAACTTAAGCTCACGATAAATATGCGGGTTTCATAACAATAGAATGCCGTGGATTTTTCCAAACAACCCACGAATAAACACAACTTGTCCAATTTCGCCAAGAAATTTCTTTCAAACATTATATACAAACATTATCCTAATAAGACAACAATTAAATAAAATTCATAGCATGAGCCCTGCAGCCCTAGCTGAGGTTTGAATCTGGGTCCTCTCCAAAAAACAGACAGGTCTTAGCTTACTACGCCACTGCCAATCTATCAAACTTCCGAACTGGAAGGCAACAAAATGTGTTGAAATTTCTGTTTTTATAAGAGCAAATATGGTCAAAACATTGTTAACAATAGTTCTGAACACTATTTTCAAAGAAAAGTGCAAGAATTAGTCATTTAAGTCATTTTTGGAAAATAACCTCAAAAACTAGATATTTCTAGCCAAATTGCCTACAAATGGATATTACAAAGACATAAATACAACAAGATAAGACATTTTGTTTGCTATCATTCTTCAGTGAATGGCTTTTGAATTTAACATAATGTTATATCGCCATATGGTGATATAACATTTTTTTCTTTTATACATTTTTACGTATTTAACCGAATTTACCGATCCAATTGACATAGAATTATTCTTAAATAGATCCTTGAATTCATAAATTTCGTTTCTGATACCATTACATGAAATGTTCCTCCTTGGTTGCGATTTTGAATTAACTGCAACCTGTTAAGGGTAATGTTTCTATACAAAGTTTCGTAAACATTTTTTTGTTGCATGCATTTTGTCAAGTCTTAGTTGTATTTATGTCTTTGGATATTATTACAATCATGCCAAAATGACGACAGGAACATGGGCGTAGCCACGAATGCTTTTTGGTTGTTATAGGGGGGAGGGGGCAGTTGCCCCTCCCTAGCTTTTCCTGGCTACGCCCATGGTCAGGAACTTCATTTTTCTATCGGAATCAATGACACAACTACTGATTACTAAAATGGCATAAAAAGCGAACAATTTGGAAATTTTTAATCGATTATTGTGGTGCATCATTTTCAATTCACAATTTAAAAATACTAATTTTGTAAACGGCATATTTTTGTATGCAATTGTTTTTTGAATTGTTAAATAATCTCTACTCGTTTCCAAGTTATCAACGTTTACATTTTTTATTTCAGATTGCATAATTTTCAGCGACAGTCACTGTATATAAAAAACTTCTCAAGTCAAACCAAAACGTTTGAAAAATTTGTAAACATAATTCAAGTGTCATTTTCTTATCCCCATATCTAAGCTCTTTGTCGCTGTCTGTACATTGCTTGTGGAATTCAAAACAACAAAACAAATGTTTAGAATACACTCCAAGTTTTGTAAATTATTGACTTGTAATTCTCGTTGTGACGTTTGTTATTAATTGGACATCTTTGTCGTAAATTATTCCCGAGATGTTTGTAAACCGAGACGCTCAAAAGGAGTGCGGGTTCAGCTCTTATTACGTACCGAAATGGTGAATTTAATTTAGAAATAATTGTTTTGCCGCTGTACAAATTAACGCACAATAAAAATGTCACCGATGGCGCCAATATACTTACGCAAAATTCTTCAGACAAACATACAGCGAGAGACTCTGACAATGGTAAAAATATTCAAACTTCATCCAGCCGTAAATCGTATCAAATCCGGAGAAGAGTGCCAAAGTTAAAAGCCAAAAACTAAAGACAAGCATATTGACACACACACAAATTCATGTTCTGTTAAAACAAAAGAAATTTACGAATCATTGAAACAAAAATGTTTGGAGTGTTGCAAAGAAATATCACTGGGCAACCAACCAAACCAAACAATTATACACGCCAAAACCAACAACAGGGCTTAGTACTATTGTCAACCATAAAACACAACACAAGAATGGGTGAAAAACTTACAGGCATTTGTATGTCTGAGATGTTATGTGACATTGCGAAAAAATATTACGGTGACTAACAAAATTAAAATCATTATTGAAAGTAGTCTTTGTGTGACGTAGGGTATGAGAGATGCCAAGAAACGGTCCTGACCGGCTTTAACCAGCCCAGTCCCTCTCTTATATCAAGTGGACACTGACCTCCCCGTGGTCACCTGATAAAGGTAGTGAGCTAACATGTGTCAAAAGTTCACCCATAAAAACGATTAAAAATTTAGTTTGGGCGTCGGGTAAGTAACCCACCCCTAGAAAATAGCATCCTACCATGAAACAAGTTAAAAAGTGTTAATTTCGGTCGGGCCGAACTTTTTATACCCTCCACCATGAAATACTCTGAGCTAACATGGATTTATTAGTTTTCTTTCTGCTGCAAAAATACCTATGTCCACAATTTGAAGTGGAGAACATACGTCATATGGGGTATGACCATAATTTTTGTTGGAGAAGTCATTTGTTCACTGAGAACCCTAAATCCCAAAATGTAGCTAATTCGACAGAACATGTAGCTAAACACATCAAAATACCGGAAATCGGGCGCTACCGTTATATGGGGCCTAAAAGAAAACGTGGACCTATGTCTATAATTTTTGGCGAAGAAGTTTCTTGGTCACTGGAAACCCTAAATCTCAAATTATAGCTAATTCGGTCTGAAAATATGGCTAAAATCGGGCTTAAAACGCAAAGGAAAAGAAAAACTGGCACCTCTAAAGTTGAAAACCCCCGCAAAGTTTTAAGGACCATTGTCTGCGAATCTGCACCTGGAATGTCGCACTCTGTATAGAGAAGGTGCAGTTTACGCACTGGCAGATGTACTTGAAAAGTACAAGGCCGACATTACTGCCATACAGGAAATACGTTGGATTGGGAAAAGCGTGACGTGAATAACACCTAAAGGTGATCCACTCTTTTATAACTGTCATGACACAAAGCGTGCGTTCGGTTTGCCGATTTGTAGTTGGTCTGAGGTTTAAAAATCTGCTCTCCTGTTTCACCCTAGTGAATGAAATACCTGCTACAACACGGGTAAAAGCAAAATTCTTCAACATCAGCTTTATTTGGGCTCATGCTCCAGCTGAAGACAAGGACGAACAGGCCAAAGATATATTTTACGAGCGCTTAGAAGAAGCATACTACAGTTGTCCTGCCCACGCCATTAAAATTATTCTATGGGTTTTTAATGGCAAAATTTGAAAAACAGTCGAGAAATCCGTCCGCACAGTGAAATATATGACAATGGAAAGATACTTCGCAGCGGCAAAAACATTATAGTTAGCAGTACCCGATTTAAGCATCTCGACATTCATAGTGGTACCTAACTATCTCCAGCAGGCCAAAATACAAGAAAACAAATTATGCAATTAAAACAAGTAAGCAAAGGCTATGGTCGGGACGAGGGCGACTATGGGATACCCAACACCACTACCACTGGGCATAATACTTTATCTGGTAAATATTCCTATTATGGTGGTACTAAAGTTATCATCCACCCTGGCTTCGGGCTAGCTGAACCAAAATAATTAATAATCAATTTAATATTTGACTACTGTCGACAGTAATGATTGAAAACATTGCTGGTGTTCTTGATTAGCATTTTACATGTGTTAAATACACTAAATAGAATCAAAGGTATTTGCCATTAAAATAAAAACTTAAAAATATTAAAATTGGGATATCTTAGCGTCTTTTGCAATAACGCTGGTACTTAACCATCAATGCCACATTTTGCATTAAATTAAAGCTCAGATGGTTCCCTTGGAATATGTCCAACAGAAGCAGAATTATCCGCCATAGAAATAAAATTTCATAAACTAAAAATTGGGGTAACTGATCGCCTTTTTCTTATCTCCTTCCATTGATGGGCTTTCCTTTTTGAATAGTCTTACTTAAAGCTGAGATATTCGCATAAGAATAAAACGTTGAATTTTCTTCACATAAGTTTTTTGCCCATTCCGACCCCAGAACATTACCCGACCATCACCCAACTCAATAGACTTCTTCCTCTCTGGGACCCCCATTAATCCACAAAATTTCGTGACGATCCGATCACAATTGCGACCAGTAGCGTGATTAAAAAATGGAAAAATGGGATGTATTACCGACTATTTTGATATATCAGTTATTTGGCCACCTACGCCTACCTACTTTACATCATTGTAAAGATGGAATATTTTCTATTCGTCATTATAATTAAAATCGCAAAAATTAAAAGTTGGATTTCATTAGCGTCTATTGGGATATATTCGTTGCTTGACCACCTACTGCAACCTCCTTTACATCGTTGAAAAGGTGATATTTCCTACTTTCATTGTCAGGATTTGCTTTTAGTATGCCCCTTATAGAAGCTGCGATATTCACTTTGGAAAAAATGTTGACTTTTTCTCTAAATAAGTTTTTTTGTCCATTTCGAGCCCTAAATATTATCCGCTCCGGGACCCCCCATAAACACACAAAATCCGATCCGATCAAAATTGCGACCTATAGCGTGATTACAAGGTTTAGATGGACATAGCCAGATCGACTCAGCTCGTCGATACATTCATTTTGGCATACATAAGTATGTGTCTACGACCATTATTTCGATGCGTTACAAACTTTTTGACGCAAACAAACTTATAATACCCTCCCCACATAGTATTCTAGTTTATAAATATAACTATAAATAACCTTCGCCTCAATAAGGCAAAAATAAAATCAAATTGATCACGTTGTAATATATGAAAGACAATCATCGAGCGTGTTGGATGTTCGATCATTCCGAGGAGCAAACGTAGACTCCACCTTGTTGTAGCAAAGGTACATAGCAAATAAATTACGAACAGACACAACACATAAGTTGGACATCGGTAAGCTGCAATCACAACAGATAGCCACAGCATATTCAACTCTACTGGCCCAATTGCTTAATCAAAGCACTCCTCGACCCTATAACATATCAGCACAATGGTTAGTATTTTCTACTCCACGCAAACATCCGCATAATCCATACTTGAATACCAGAGACCTCCACCAAGGAACCAATGATATTGTCAAGAGTGTCGTGCCGGTACCGGAGATAAAAAGTCGACATGTGGGGATACTCTACAATCAGTAGCAATGAGTATTCTACCAAAGAGTGAAACATCAAACAGACGGCTTTGGTACAGGCACATTCTCCTGAAGAGACCAGGAAGTTAATCTTGTAACTCGGACATAAAGTGGGCTCAGGATATGGAAAGAACAGTATTCCAAGCTGCTGGTATCCAATAGTAGCGAATACGACGAAAATACCCCAGTTCCAATCCCAGAAGATGGTATTGAACTCATACCGCTGGCCAATATGAGGTACAGACAGCAATAAAAGGCTAAAGAATAATAAGGAGCCGATTGCTTACCAGCCGAGCTGTTCAAAACCGGAGGTGACACGCTGATAAGTATTATTCATCTGCTATTTAGCACCATCCGGCAGGAAGATCGCGTACCCGAGGGTTGGAACGTGAACATCCTGTGTCCCGTCAACAAGAAAGAAGATAAGACTGTATACTCTAACTATAGGGGCATAAGTGTTCTCCCTATTGCTTACAAGATATTGTCAGGGATATTGTGCGAACGACTAAAGCCTATGGTCAACGAAATAATTGGGTCATGTCAATGCGTCTTTAGTCCCGGCAAGTCCACCACTGATCAGATACCCAGCAAAATTTGAAGGAAGGGGTTCTATGCGATGACGTGATTTTATGTCATCTTTTGGATTGGTTCAAACGAACCCATGCAAAGGAAGTCGTGAAAGATCCGATCTTTTCATCAGGATTTGAAGCCATTCCATCGATCCAATAGAGATGAATTTAGTGTTTTTATTTATACACATTTTTCTAAATATATAAGATTAATTATTTCCAATAGGCTTGATGTTGTCGGAGACTCGAAATCACAACCAACGTTGTTAAAACTCTCGTCGTAATGATAATGTCATTGCCCAGGGTTGGTGACATAGCATCTTTTGGGGTCCACGCTCATATAAAATTCATCGATGAAGATGCTAAAAAGATGACATGCCAGATCACTTGCACCCATGATTAAATGGCATCTTTGGCATCGAACATTTTGTTGGGTATTTACCCTAGGGCAAGTACTGGGAAAGACTCAAGAAATGCAGATCGACACTTAACATCTTTTTGTTGATTATAACGCTGTCTTCGACATCCCTATACATTCAGAGGTATTCTGACATTCATGTTCCCGCAAAACTCATTCTTCTTCGCAAGGCGATATTAGCCGATATCCGGTCTTCAGTTAAAATAAGAAAAAGCCTCTCCGAACAGTTTAGTACCGCAAGAGCTTTCTGACAGCCTTTGCGACCTATTCAACATCCTACTGAAAAAGGTTATATGAAATGCAAACGTTCAAACAAATGACACAATATACACAAATAGTCACATGTTTGTTACTTGCTTATGCCGACGATATTGACATAATGGGTCGATCAGTAAAGGAACTGGTCGGAATCGTCAACGCTTGCTTGAAATTTGCATGTACTCCGATAGCCTGGCAAGGCAAGATACGCAATACCAAAATCTTATCGCCAGATATGAACTGTATGGAATTATCTACCCACATCATTTGTATGAACAAACTACGTATAAGTTAGCACATCCCTGCCGAACTAACAAACAACATTGTTGCTTGCTTGGCTGTGTTGTGTTCTTGCTAGGCTACATTGATGGAGTCGTGTTACGTCTAGTGGCGTGATCATGGTGTCAGCACTTTTTGTCTTTTATAACTTAAGTAGTTTAAGTAGAATAAGTTTTTGGATTTCAATAAAGAAACAGTTTATTTAAGCTCACCAAAAGACGAAGAAGTCTTTTATTGTTAACTGGCGCCCAACCGGGTTCAACCCTACAAATATAAAGATCTAAAAAAAGAGATCTATCAGTTTAAATCAGTCCTACGAATATAAAGATCTAAAAAAAAGAGATCTATCATCTTAAATTTAAATTTTGCTGAAAAAGGAAGCTTTACTTAAAACTTGCTGGATTAAGAGGCCTCGCTTAAAATTTGCTGAAAAATCTAAGGATCTACTCTTTTTAAATAACGTAATACTTACTGAAAGTAATATTTACTGGAAGGAAGCCTTACTTAAAACTTGCCGGATTAAGAGACCCCGCTTAAAACTTGCTGAAAAATATAAGGATTTACTCTTTTTAAACAACATAAAGTCATGTAAGTGTGTCACTCATTGAATTTCAAAATTGTGTCCAAAACTGGTGAATTAAGAACTTAATATTTAAGAAAAAACAAAGTGTAGTGCGTGTTTAAAAAATTTTTATCTTTGTGCCAAAAAAAAAAAAAAAACAAACACAGTGATTTAGATCTTGTTATAGTCGTAACAATTTTTTGTTTGAAAAGACAATATGAACAGTGAAGAAATGACTGCATTAATAGAATCCGCTGTACGTACAGCGATTCTGGCATATAAAACAGAAGTCGACAAAAAAGTCGACGAGTTAACAAAAAATTATCGTCCATTTCAGTAGGGCAAACAGATGTGAAACCATACGAAGACGTAAAAATTTATTCATCAATAACGTGTGATGAATCACTTGATATTATCAAATCTTTGCCCGAATTTGACGGGAAAATCGAAAACTATGTTTCGTGGAGACAAGCGGCACATAACGCGTATAAAGTCTTCGAAAAATACGATGGTAGTTCAAAACACTACCAAGCGGTCTGCATTATTAGGAACAAAATTAGGGGGTCAGCAGATGCTGTATTAGCGTCATTCAACACTGTGCTAAATTTTAAAGCGATCATAGCTAGATTAGATTTTACATATTCAGATAAAAAACCAATTCATCTAATCGAACAAGAACTAAGTACCCTCAGACAAGGCGAACAGTCAGTGATTCAATTTTATGACGAAGTAGAGAAGAAACTGTCGTTATTAACCAATAAAACAATTATGAGTTACGACAAAACTCTCGCTTTGGCCATGAATAACAAATATAGACAGGATGCACTCAGAGTATTTGTTTCCGGATTGAGGAAACCTCTCTGCGATGTGCTTTTCTCAGCCCGCGCTGCTGATCTTCCGTCAGCTCTAGCCTTAGCGCAGGAGGTAGAGGCGAATCACGAAAGATACGTCTTTGCCACATCGTTTGCGAATAGGAATGATGAAAAAAAGTTAAGGTCTGAAACCTCAAAAAAAATTCAGCCAAGAAAACCGTCTGATAGTGGTTGGAACTATAAACAACAAAACTATCATAAACAGAAAAATCCACATTACGAAAATGGTGGTGATGCTAATTTACAGGCTAGAGATCAAATAGAGGACATGGACTTGGACCCAACTTCGTCTAAATTCAGACAACCGACCAATTATGGTAACGGTAAAACTTCTCACAGACAACCATTTAAGCGTCAAGCTGGGTCTGGCCGAAGTACGGGCCCAAAATTTCAAAAAGTGAATAATATGATTCCAGAATCCCATTCAGGAGAAGAGCAGGCGGGACACTATTGTGACATAGCTCAATCCGAATGTGGAGACATAAACGATGAAATAAATGAAGACCGTGACTATGTAAATTTTTTAGAGGCAGGTCCCTACTACCGTTCATAAGGCGGACGATAGCAGGGAAACCAATACGCCTTTTAATTGACACTGGTGCTTCAAAAAATTATATAAAACCTCTCAATGAACTGAAGCATATAATTCCCGTAAGTACTCCTTTTTCAGTTCACTCTGTCAACGGACAAACTCCTATTAAACAAAAATGTTTTGTAAATTTATTCGGCATGAACTCTACATTCTTCATTTTGCCAACTCTAACAACATTTGATGGAATTGTGGGCTTAGACCTATTAAAGAAAATCAATGCAAACATTGATTTAAAAAAGGATTTATCCTACATAATTCTGGCTCTGAACTAATTGAATTTTTTGAATGTAAAGATGTTAATTTTATAGACGTCGATAAAATTGATGTGCCTTTCGCAATTAAGGCGGATTTTCAGAAAATGTTAAAAAAACGAATAAAGGTTTTTGCTGATCCTAAAGAAGCACTACCTTATAATACAAATATCGTTGCTACCATTAACATGGAGAACGAAGAACCTATTTATTCTAAACTATATGCATACCCAATGGGTGTATCTGAATTCGTAAATTCAGAAATAAAAAAATTGTTGGCAGATGGTATAATTCGACCTTCAAGGTCACCATTTAATAGCCCAGTATGGGTAGTCGACAAAAAAGGTGTCGATAATCTAGGCAACCGAAACAAACGTCTCGTTATAGATTTTCGGAAGCTTAATGCCAAAACAATTAGTGATAAGTATCCCGTTCCGAACGTAACAATGATATTATCAAATTTAGGTAAAGCAAAGTACTTTACCACTTTAGATCTGAAATCCGGGTTTCATCAAATTGAACTCGCGGAAAGAGATAGGGAAAAAACGGCATTTTCTGTAAATAACGGAAAGTACGAGTTTTGCCGTCTCCCATTTGGACTAAAGAATGCTCCTAGTATGTTTCAAAGAGCGATAGATGACATACTAAGAGATGAAATAGGCAAAACATGTTACGTTTATGTTGATGACGTTATTGTTTTTTCAGAAACCAAAGAGGATCATGTAAAACATATCGACTGTGTTCTTAGGAAACTGCTCGATGCAAACATGAGAGTCTCTGTCGAAAAATCAAATTTTTTTAAATCTGAAGTTGAATACCTTGGCTTTGTCGTATCCAAAGAAGGTATAAAAACCGCACCATCAAAGATAAGTGCAATACAAAATTTCCCAGAACCAACGACGTTGTTCGCACTAAGATCGTTTCTTGGGTTAGCAAATTATTACAGATGTTTTATCAAGGACTTTGCCAAAATTGCAAAACCTTTAACTGATATTTTAAAAGGAGAAAACGGTAAAATTCCTGCAACCAAATCCAAAAAGGTTGTAGTCAATCTTAACGCCTTCCAACTGGATGCATTTCACAAACTGAAAAATATTCTATCTTCGGAGGACGTCATGTTGATGTACCCTGACTATAAAAAACCGTTCGACCTTACCACTGATGCATCAGCACATGGTTTAGGTGCTGTCCTATCCCAAGAGGGAAGACCAATCACTATGATTTCTAGAGCATTGTCGGATAAGGAGTTGCATTTCGCAACAAACGAAAGGGAGCTTTTAGGAATAGTCTGGGCTCTTAAAACATTAAGACATTACCTCTATGGTGTGAAGACTCTTAACATCTTCACTGACCATCAACCTTTGACATATGCAGTTTCGGATCGTAATCCGAATGCAAAAATTAAGCGCTGGAAAGCTTTCATCGATGAACATAATGCAAACTTGTATTATAAGTCAGGAAAAGAAAATCAAGTTGCAGATGCGCTATCAAGGCAACTTGTCCATGCGTTGGAGAACGATAATTCGTCAGACATGGCAACAGTCCATAGTGAAGAGTCATTCACTTACACTATGGAAAGCTCAGACAAACCGGTCAATTGTTTTCGCAACCAAATCATTCTGGAAGAGTCGGAATTTCCCACCACTCGAAATTTTATACTTTTCGGAAACAAAACGAGACATATTGTACAATATAGAGATAAAAACGAAATATTGGCCAAAATTGTTGATGCAGTCAACACTGAAGTTGTCAATGCTATTCATTGCGGCCTACCTGTGTTGGCCCACATTCAACACGATTTGATTAGAATGTTCCCTTCAACGAAGTTCCGATTTTGTAGTAAATTTGTCTCTGACATTTTCAACCAATGCGACCAGAGAGAAATTGTCGTAAGTGAACACAATAGAGCTCATCGGGCAGCCCAAGAGAATGTTAAGCAAATCCTTTCAGACTACTATTTCCCCAAAATGGTGAAAATAGCGAATGAGGTTGTTGCCAACTGCAAGACATGTTCAAAAGCAAAATACAATCGGCATCCAGAAAAACACGTTATAGGAGAAACAAAGGTTCCTTCTTATTCCGGTGAAATTCTACATATTGATATTTATTCAACTGATAAAAACCATTTCTTAACTTGTGTGGATAAATTCTCAAAATTCGCTGTGGTACAGCCAATAGCGTCCAGAACGATTCTAGACGTAAAAGAACCAATTCTCCAATTAATGAATATTTTTCCAAATACCAAAGTTGTCTACTGTGATAATGAGAGGTCCTTTAACTCTGAGACTATCAGATCAATTCTGAAAAACAGGTTTAATGTAGATATTGTCAATTCACCTCCTCTACACAGCACCTCAAATGGGCAGGTAGAGAGATTTCATAGCACTCTTGCCGAAATCGCAAGATGCTTGAAAATAGAAAGGAAGATCGAGGATACCGTCGAACTCATCTTACAATCAACTATAGAATACAACCGAACAATTCATTCTGTCACGAATGAAAGACCTATTGATACGATACATTCTGCACCCTCTGAGGTAAAACAAAAGATTAAAGAGCGAATCTCTAACGCGCAAAACAGGCAGTTACATTACTTTAATAAAAGTCGTCATGACAAAGTTTACAATGTGGGGGATAAAGTCTTTGTTAGGAATAATCGTAGACTTGGAAATAAAATGACACCACTTTATGAAGAAGCTACTGTCGAAGCAGATTTGGGGACAACTGTCCTAATAAAGGGGAGGGTGGTCCATAAGGACAACCTCAGATAAATTTTAGTTTATATTGATAAAATGTTTTTTTCTGCTTTTGTTTTTTACCTAGGCTGTTACTACAATTTCTTTTCATACTAACGTTGACTCGTGCAAAGATTATTGACTATTCACACTCCGATTATGTCCCAATTTTGGATGGGAAAGCCATCGTTTGGAATGACTATGGGTATCTAAGGCATACAACTAACTTAACAACGTACTTTGAGATACAACGTGAAACTAAAAATGCAATTAGCATATTTCCTCAGACTCATGTAAAAAAGATATTAGAATCCGATTTATTGCATATTGATACTCTTTTAACAACCCTCACCATACATCATCGGCATGCAAGAAGCATTAATTTGATAGGCAAAGCACTTAAGGTCATTGCGGGTACACCAGATGCAGATGATTGGGAAGAAGCAAAATTAATCGAAAAACAACTTGTAGACTCCAACAATAGACAGATAGAAATAAATACAAAAATACAAATTGAAATCGAGAAATTAACAAACGCTGTAAACACGATTCTAAGGACTCGTAGAAATGAACAAATTGATACCGTAAATCTATTTGAAATTTTAATGGCCAGAAATCGGATGATAGTTATGGAACTACAAAATATAATTTTATCCGTAACTTTAGCTAAAATTAATATTGTAAATCCAACAGTTTTGGACCAGGACGATTTAAAAATATTTATAAAAAATCAGAGCAATGAGCAACACACAGATTTCACCATATCAGAACTAATGTCTTTGTCTAAAGTAAAAGTAATATCAAATGAATATTGTTTGTATTTTATCATTAAATATCCTATTCCAATAAGAACATGTCAGAAAATTTCTTTATTCCCAGTACCTCACGATAATAAAATTATCCAATTCGCTGACACCAACACTGTAGTAGACTGCGAAGGCAAGACGTATTCAGCAACAAATTGCAAGCAAACAATATCTTCAACCTATTGTCAACTTATGCCAAGCGAAACCTGCGCTCAACAACTCATATCGGGTGAATCAGCACACTGTAATACGCAAAGCAATAATCTTGATAAAGTGGCAGAAATCGACGATGGAATTATCATTGTCAATGACGCTATTGCAGAAGTGAAAGAAGCAACCGAAAATGTAAGAAACATAAACGGCACATTCCTCATAACCTTTGAAAAAAATGTGACTGTCAATGGTACACTATTCGTAAATAGAAACAACATTGATATGCGGAAACCAGGAACACCATCATTCCCCTCAATTATTATAAACAACCACAGTGAAATTTTAAGTTTGTCATCTATCCATCAGATGAACTTGCAAAACTTACAATATATTGGCGACCTTGAAAAAGATGCAAGAATGCGACCAATTTTAGTTGGCGGTGTTGTTTTTATGAGTATCGGAATACTCCATTTCATATTGTGCCTCGTCAAACGTAGGACAAAGATAAGAGAACAACAAAGATTTAAATCTGCCGTAGCAATGGCTATAAAGAAGACCGAGGACGGCCTCCACTTAAGTGAGGGGGTAGTTAGCACATCCCTGCCGAACTAACAAACAACATTGTTGCTTGCTTGGCTGTGTTGTGTTCTTGCTAGGCTACATTGATGGAGTCGTGTTACGTCTAGTGGCGTGATCATGGTGTCAGCACTTTTTGTCTTTTATAACTTAAGTAGTTTAAGTAGAATAAGTTTTTGGATTTCAATAAAGAAACAGTTTATTTAAGCTCACCAAAAGACGAAGAAGTCTTTTATTGTTAACTGGCGCCCAACCGGGTTCAACCCTACAAATATAAAGATCTAAAAAAAGAGATCTATCAGTTTAAATCAGTCCTACGAATATAAAGATCTAAAAAAAAGAGATCTATCATCTTAAATTTAAATTTTGCTGAAAAAGGAAGCTTTACTTAAAACTTGCTGGATTAAGAGGCCTCGCTTAAAATTTGCTGAAAAATCTAAGGATCTACTCTTTTTAAATAACGTAATACTTACTGAAAGTAATATTTACTGGAAGGAAGTCTTACTTAAAACTTGCCGGATTAAGAGACCCCGCTTAAAACTTGCTGAAAAATATAAGGATTTACTCTTTTTAAACAACATAAAGTCATGTAAGTGTGTCACTCATTGAATTTCAAAATTGTGTCCAAAACTGGTGAATTAAGAACTTAATATTTAAGAAAAAACAAAGTGTAGTGCGTGTTTAAAAAATGTTTATCTTTGTGCAAAAAAAAAAAAAAAACAAACACAGTGATTTAGATCTTGTTATAGTCGTAACAATTTTTTGTTTGAAAAGACAATATGAACAGTGAAGAAATGACTGCATTAATAGAATCCGCTGTACGTACAGCGATTCTGGCATATAAAACAGAAGTCGACAAAAAAGTCGACGAGTTAACAAAAAAATTATCGTCCATTTCAGTAGGGCAAACAGATGTGAAACCATACGAAGACGTAAAAATTTATTCATCAATAACGTGTGATGAATCACTTGATATTATCAAATCTTTGCCCGAATTTGACGGGAAAATCGAAAACTATGTTTCGTGGAGACAAGCGGCACATAACGCGTATAAAGTCTTCGAAAAATACGATGGTAGTTCAAAACACTACCAAGCGGTCTGCATTATTAGGAACAAAATTAGGGGGTCAGCAGATGCTGTATTAGCGTCATTCAACACTGTGCTAAATTTTAAAGCGATCATAGCTAGATTAGATTTTACATATTCAGATAAAAAACCAATTCATCTAATCGAACAAGAACTAAGTACCCTCAGACAAGGCGAACAGTCAGTGATTCAATTTTATGACGAAGTAGAGAAGAAACTGTCGTTATTAACCAATAAAACAATTATGAGTTACGACAAAACTCTCGCTTTGGCCATGAATAACAAATATAGACAGGATGCACTCAGAGTATTTGTTTCCGGATTGAGGAAACC
The DNA here is from genome assembly GCF_047663935.1 of Musca autumnalis. NCBI lineage: Eukaryota > Metazoa > Arthropoda > Insecta > Diptera > Muscidae > Musca > Musca autumnalis. Next base: position 116,389,980 of record NW_027411755.1, read on the forward strand.
TCTCTGCGATGTGCTTTTCTCAGCCCGCGCTGCTGATCTTCCGTCAGCTCTAGCCTTAGCGCAGGAGGTAGAGGCGAATCACGAAAGATACGTCTTTGCCACATCGTTTGCGAATAGGAATGATGAAAAAAAGTTAAGGTCTGAAACCTCAAAAAAAATTCAGCCAAGAAAACCGTCTGATAGTGGTTGGAACTATAAACAACAAAACTATCATAAACAGAAAAATCCACATTACGAAAATGGTGGTGATGCTAATTTACAGGCTAGAGATCAAATAGAGGACATGGACTTGGACCCAACTTCGTCTAAATTCAGACAACCGACCAATTATGGTAACGGTAAAACTTCTCACAGACAACCATTTAAGCGTCAAGCTGGGTCTGGCCGAAGTACGGGCCCAAAATTTCAAAAAGTGAATAATATGATTCCAGAATCCCATTCAGGAGAAGAGCAGGCGGGACACTATTGTGACATAGCTCAATCCGAATGTGGAGACATAAACGATGAAATAAATGAAGACCGTGACTATGTAAATTTTTTAGAGGCAGGTCCCTACTACCGTTCATAAGGCGGACGATAGCAGGGAAACCAATACGCCTTTTAATTGACACTGGTGCTTCAAAAAATTATATAAAACCTCTCAATGAACTGAAGCATATAATTCCCGTAAGTACTCCTTTTTCAGTTCACTCTGTCAACGGACAAACTCCTATTAAACAAAAATGTTTTGTAAATTTATTCGGCATGAACTCTACATTCTTCATTTTGCCAACTCTAACAACATTTGATGGAATTGTGGGCTTAGACCTATTAAAGAAAATCAATGCAAACATTGATTTAAAAAAGGATTTATCCTACATAATTCTGGCTCTGAACTAATTGAATTTTTTGAATGTAAAGATGTTAATTTTATAGACGTCGATAAAATTGATGTGCCTTTCGCAATTAAGGCGGATTTTCAGAAAATGTTAAAAAAACGAATAAAGGTTTTTGCTGATCCTAAAGAAGCACTACCTTATAATACAAATATCGTTGCTACCATTAACATGGAGAACGAAGAACCTATTTATTCTAAACTATATCCATACCCAATGGGTGTATCTGAATTCGTAAATTCAGAAATAAAAAAATTGTTGGCAGATGGTATAATTCGACCTTCAAGGTCACCATTTAATAGCCCAGTATGGGTAGTCGACAAAAAAGGTGTCGATAATCTAGGCAACCGAAACAAACGTCTCGTTATAGATTTTCGGAAGCTTAATGCCAAAACAATTAGTGATAAGTATCCCGTTCCGAACGTAACAATGATATTATCAAATTTAGGTAAAGCAAAGTACTTTACCACTTTAGATCTGAAATCCGGGTTTCATCAAATTGAACTCGCGGAAAGAGATAGGGAAAAAACGGCATTTTCTGTAAATAACGGAAAGTACGAGTTTTGCCGTCTCCCATTTGGACTAAAGAATGCTCCTAGTATGTTTCAAAGAGCGATAGATGACATACTAAGAGATGAAATAGGCAAAACATGTTACGTTTATGTTGATGACGTTATTGTTTTTTCAGAAACCAAAGAGGATCATGTAAAACATATCGACTGTGTTCTTAGGAAACTGCTCGATGCAAACATGAGAGTCTCTGTCGAAAAATCAAATTTTTTTAAATCTGAAGTTGAATACCTTGGCTTTGTCGTATCCAAAGAAGGTATAAAAACCGCACCATCAAAGATAAGTGCAATACAAAATTTCCCAGAACCAACGACGTTGTTCGCACTAAGATCGTTTCTTGGGTTAGCAAATTATTACAGATGTTTTATCAAGGACTTTGCCAAAATTGCAAAACCTTTAACTGATATTTTAAAAGGAGAAAACGGTAAAATTCCTGCAACCAAATCCAAAAAGGTTGTAGTCAATCTTAACGCCTTCCAACTGGATGCATTTCACAAACTGAAAAATATTCTATCTTCGGAGGACGTCATGTTGATGTACCCTGACTATAAAAAACCGTTCGACCTTACCACTGATGCATCAGCACATGGTTTAGGTGCTGTCCTATCCCAAGAGGGAAGACCAATCACTATGATTTCTAGAGCATTGTCGGATAAGGAGTTGCATTTCGCAACAAACGAAAGGGAGCTTTTAGGAATAGTCTGGGCTCTTAAAACATTAAGACATTACCTCTATGGTGTGAAGACTCTTAACATCTTCACTGACCATCAACCTTTGACATATGCAGTTTCGGATCGTAATCCGAATGCAAAAATTAAGCGCTGGAAAGCTTTCATCGATGAACATAATGCAAACTTGTATTATAAGTCAGGAAAAGAAAATCAAGTTGCAGATGCGCTATCAAGGCAACTTGTCCATGCGTTGGAGAACGATAATTCGTCAGACATGGCAACAGTCCATAGTGAAGAGTCATTCACTTACACTATGGAAAGCTCAGACAAACCGGTCAATTGTTTTCGCAACCAAATCATTCTGGAAGAGTCGGAATTTCCCACCACTCGAAATTTTATACTTTTCGGAAACAAAACGAGACATATTGTACAATATAGAGATAAAAACGAAATATTGGCCAAAATTGTTGATGCAGTCAACACTGAAGTTGTCAATGCTATTCATTGCGGCCTACCTGTGTTGGCCCACATTCAACACGATTTGATTAGAATGTTCCCTTCAACGAAGTTCCGATTTTGTAGTAAATTTGTCTCTGACATTTTCAACCAATGCGACCAGAGAGAAATTGTCGTAAGTGAACACAATAGAGCTCATCGGGCAGCCCAAGAGAATGTTAAGCAAATCCTTTCAGACTACTATTTCCCCAAAATGGTGAAAATAGCGAATGAGGTTGTTGCCAACTGCAAGACATGTTCAAAAGCAAAATACAATCGGCATCCAGAAAAACACGTTATAGGAGAAACAAAGGTTCCTTCTTATTCCGGTGAAATTCTACATATTGATATTTATTCAACTGATAAAAACCATTTCTTAACTTGTGTGGATAAATTCTCAAAATTCGCTGTGGTACAGCCAATAGCGTCCAGAACGATTCTAGACGTAAAAGAACCAATTCTCCAATTAATGAATATTTTTCCAAATACCAAAGTTGTCTACTGTGATAATGAGAGGTCCTTTAACTCTGAGACTATCAGATCAATTCTGAAAAACAGGTTTAATGTAGATATTGTCAATTCACCTCCTCTACACAGCACCTCAAATGGGCAGGTAGAGAGATTTCATAGCACTCTTGCCGAAATCGCAAGATGCTTGAAAATAGAAAGGAAGATCGAGGATACCGTCGAACTCATCTTACAATCAACTATAGAATACAACCGAACAATTCATTCTGTCACGAATGAAAGACCTATTGATACGATACATTCTGCACCCTCTGAGGTAAAACAAAAGATTAAAGAGCGAATCTCTAACGCGCAAAACAGGCAGTTACATTACTTTAATAAAAGTCGTCATGACAAAGTTTACAATGTGGGGGATAAAGTCTTTGTTAGGAATAATCGTAGACTTGGAAATAAAATGACACCACTTTATGAAGAAGCTACTGTCGAAGCAGATTTGGGGACAACTGTCCTAATAAAGGGGAGGGTGGTCCATAAGGACAACCTCAGATAAATTTTAGTTTATATTGATAAAATGTTTTTTTCTGCTTTTGTTTTTTACCTAGGCTGTTACTACAATTTCTTTTCATACTAACGTTGACTCGTGCAAAGATTATTGACTATTCACACTCCGATTATGTCCCAATTTTGGATGGGAAAGCCATCGTTTGGAATGACTATGGGTATCTAAGGCATACAACTAACTTAACAACGTACTTTGAGATACAACGTGAAACTAAAAATGCAATTAGCATATTTCCTCAGACTCATGTAAAAAAGATATTAGAATCCGATTTATTGCATATTGATACTCTTTTAACAACCCTCACCATACATCATCGGCATGCAAGAAGCATTAATTTGATAGGCAAAGCACTTAAGGTCATTGCGGGTACACCAGATGCAGATGATTGGGAAGAAGCAAAATTAATCGAAAAACAACTTGTAGACTCCAACAATAGACAGATAGAAATAAATACAAAAATACAAATTGAAATCGAGAAATTAACAAACGCTGTAAACACGATTCTAAGGACTCGTAGAAATGAACAAATTGATACCGTAAATCTATTTGAAATTTTAATGGCCAGAAATCGGATGATAGTTATGGAACTACAAAATATAATTTTATCCGTAACTTTAGCTAAAATTAATATTGTAAATCCAACAGTTTTGGACCAGGACGATTTAAAAATATTTATAAAAAATCAGAGCAATGAGCAACACACAGATTTCACCATATCAGAACTAATGTCTTTGTCTAAAGTAAAAGTAATATCAAATGAATATTGTTTGTATTTTATCATTAAATATCCTATTCCAATAAGAACATGTCAGAAAATTTCTTTATTCCCAGTACCTCACGATAATAAAATTATCCAATTCGCTGACACCAACACTGTAGTAGACTGCGAAGGCAAGACGTATTCAGCAACAAATTGCAAGCAAACAATATCTTCAACCTATTGTCAACTTATGCCAAGCGAAACCTGCGCTCAACAACTCATATCGGGTGAATCAGCACACTGTAATACGCAAAGCAATAATCTTGATAAAGTGGCAGAAATCGACGATGGAATTATCATTGTCAATGACGCTATTGCAGAAGTGAAAGAAGCAACCGAAAATGTAAGAAACATAAACGGCACATTCCTCATAACCTTTGAAAAAATGTGACTGTCAATGGTACACTATTCGTAAATAGAAACAACATTGATATGCGGAAACCAGGAACACCATCATTCCCCTCAATTATTATAAACAACCACAGTGAAATTTTAAGTTTGTCATCTATCCATCAGATGAACTTGCAAAACTTACAATATATTGGCGACCTTGAAAAAGATGCAAGAATGCGACCAATTTTAGTTGGCGGTGTTGTTTTTATGAGTATCGGAATACTCCATTTCATATTGTGCCTCGTCAAACGTAGGACAAAGATAAGAGAACAACAAAGATTTAAATCTGCCGTAGCAATGGCTATAAAGAAGACCGAGGACGGCCTCCACTTAAGTGAGGGGGTAGTTAGCACATCCCTGCCGAACTAACAAACAACATTGTTGCTTGCTTGGCTGTGTTGTGTTCTTGCTAGGCTACATTGATGGAGTCGTGTTACGTCTAGTGGCGTGATCATGGTGTCAGCACTTTTTGTCTTTTATAACTTAAGTAGTTTAAGTAGAATAAGTTTTTGGATTTCAATAAAGAAACAGTTTATTTAAGCTCACCAAAAGACGAAGAAGTCTTTTATTGTTAACTTATACGTAATATCTTACGTTAGATGTTATGACGTTACTCATACCTAGTACAGTGAATTAGGAACTTGATTACCCAACTCTATTAAATATAAACAAAATGCGTAATTTAAAGGCAGAACGGAGAATGAATGAACTTTTGCCTATAAATGCCTCAAATAACATTCATTTTATTCTAAAAAAGGTTTTTGTGCCACTTTGAAAAAAAAATTTAAAATGCTATGAAAAAAAATTCAAAAAATTATTTTCTTTTGCACTAACCCTGCGTTTACAAATGACAGGACAGTTGAGTTCATGTAATGATAGTAGAGGGGTAATGCCGATTCCAGATCAGTAATTTGATACCTTTTTACCTCCTGTCTGTGTGTGTGTGTGTGTGTGTGAGAGAGTGTGTGTGTGTGTGTGTGTGAGAGAGAGAGAGAGAGAGAGAAGGAGAGAGAGAGAGTGTGTGTGTGTGTGAGAGAGAGAGAGTATTTGGAGAGCGAGGGTTAAATTTAACTGCACAGTGGGTCAAAACAACAAAAAATTACAAGAAATATGATAGGCTAAGCCACCTATATGAACGGATGAGGGGGAGAGAGCCCGAGAATTTGAGAGAGACCCACATTTTTTCGATAATATAATCAAGAATACATACATACATATGTAAGCGTTTAAATATAAGCGAGGCAAAATATGAAACAATGTTGCATATTTTACCTCCTGTATGTGTGAAGCAAAATATGAAACAATGTTGCATATTTTACCTCTTGTATGTGTGAAGCAAAATATGAAACAATGTTGCATATTTTACCTCCTGTATGTGTGAAGCAAAATATGAAACAATGTTGCATATTTTACCTCTTGTATGTGTGAAGCAAAATATGAAACAATGTTGCATATTTTACCTCTTGTATGTGTGAAGCAAAATATGAAACAATGTTGCATATTTTACCTCCTGTATGTGTGAAGCAAAATATGAAACAAAGTTGCAAATTTTACCTCCTGTATGTGTGAAGCAAAATATGAAACAAAGTTGCATATTTTACCTCTTGTATGTGTGAAGCAAAATATGAAACAATGTTGCATATTTTACCTCCTGTATATGTGCTACAGAGAGCGAGACCGAGATTTGAGGAGAGAACCACATTTAACCTGTATATGTGTGGGAGGGAGCCAGACCGAGAAGTTGAGAGAGAACCACATTTGATCGCTAATGTAAACAAAATACATTTCAATATATGTCTGTCCGTAAGCATGTCGAATCATGATCGTAATCAATGTGGATTTTTCCGTCCGTCCGCCAGTCTCTCTCTGAGCATGTTCAATCATGTTCATAACTTAACATATGTATGCCCAATTAATTTCACAATATTGTGAAATTCATGTTTTAGCATACTACAGTTTTGGTATAAAAAGCAAAAAATCTTAAATAAGATTCACAGTATAAAAGTTAAAGTACAAGTGAAGACATGGCGAGCGGAGATTTAATTACTTTCTTCAATTCCTTCAACATCAAATCAATAATTCCTTTGAAGGATATGGACGACAACAAGGATTACATCATCACCGGAGCATTCAAGAGCAAAACAAAATATGGGGAGAGAATTGTATTGAGGATAAATGACTCTATTCTTTACTTGCCAACAAGATTTCTTTCACTAGGAGACGAACATGTGAAACAATTAGCTGGTGGAGGATATGCTATCACAAAATCTACCCTGAAAGATTCCAGCGGAGCAGATGTATATAAATTAGAGTTAAAACAATTGGAAATTCCAACATTTTATTATCCACCGTATTAAACAAAAATAAAGAATTTTTATAAAATTTAAAGTTTCTGTGGCTTCTTATTTAAATTTGGGGGGATAGAGGTTTCAGTATGAAAATAGTACTTTAGTTAGAAAGATGTCTGCGCTTAATAGGGAAGACGAGCGTTTAAAAACCTTCAATGGTTGGCCATTATCGTATCCAGATACAAAGACGATGGCTGCAGTTGGATTTTATTATATTGGTATAGGAGATTTAACCAGATGTTATTTTTGTGAATTAGTTATTCATCAATGGGAAGAAGCTGACTGTCCTGTTGCAGAGCATTTACGAATGTCATACAGCTGCCCGCTAATGAGAAGACTTTATACAAACAATATTCCCATCAATCAAGATATTTTAGATGATATCCTCCCTGAAATTGGTCTAGATGTTTGCGGCACCAGAGAGTTTTAAACAATATTAGTATTATTGTTCACATTCATTGCTTGCACTTCTATGAATAAAATTTGAGAAAAATTAAAACACTCAAATCTTTGTTGTTTTATTTATAATCTTTATTTTATGTTTTGGTTTTTACAATCCATCTTGTATTATATCACGAATATAATACCATTTCTGTTCAATGAAAACAAATATCTTAAATACATTATTAACAGCACATTTATACTTAGAATCTATATGTATTGGACAGTTGGTGAAATAATCTTGACGAGTTCTAAGATTCATATTACTTTCTAAATTAACAATATTAGTTTGAAGATAGTTTTCCAAAAAGCATTTCTTTTCTTTCCCATTTACAAAAACGTATTGATAGTTGTTTAATGGTGAGAGAACATCCTCGATATCATTGTAGCAGATTTCTCCATCGGTCCAGTCTAATCCATTCACATGTGCTTTGGTGTAGTTGATTGTTCTGAGTGCTTCTCCATCAAGCTCCTTTGCACTATAAGGTGGTCGAAACAAAAAATGATTCGGAATAACAGAAGTTCCACACATAAATGATAGCTCCTTCATGAAAATGGTTTTATCATTTCCATGACAATATTGAAAGTCGGCAAATGCGACATCCGATCTTTGGATTAGGTACGACATCTTGGATAAGTTGTATTAGACTGTAGTGAGTAATTTTGTTGTTGGTGTATTTTATTTATAAAATCTTGCTCATTTGCAACAAAAATTTTAAGCAAAGATGACCACAGTTGTATGTATTGAAACGTTGATCTCGTTTATAATTATATGTTGTATCTGATCCCAAGTAACGTAGAATTTCAGCTGGAGGTTGAAGGTTCCCAAAACTATCGTAATAGTCGATGATGTTATTATTCTTATAATATGCCACCCAATGTGTGCCAGGCCCACTGTCAATATCCAAATTTACGACACCACATTCGATTCGATAAGGCTTTTTAGGTAGTTTATCTCGCATATAAACACCTCTAAAGTGAGGTATGTATTTTTTTCCAAAGGTATTTATATGTGTATCGGCAAGTGGACCTTTGGGCAGCTGTTTTATTAGTTTTTTGGCGTTTCATTTTCATCAACATAAATTCCATAGCCTTTTTTGTATGGTTTGAGATAGAGACCTTTACCCATAGCTATAGCTTCTATGGTTTTGTTGTGTCTGGTTTGCTCTTGCAACTCTTCTTTGGCTTTTTTAGCATTCAAAACTGCATTGGTTATCGCTGAACTGCCCGAAGCTAATGCACCCAATGCTCCCAACCCAGTTAGAATAGGTATGAGAGGAAGAAATCCTCCCCTTTTGGGTACCCTTATTACTCTTGGTATGACCACCTTTGACTTTTTTCCTCGGAATGTCTTTTGTATTTCTTTCCTTGCTATTTTGATGGCAGCATTAATATCAGTTGGTTTAACGCTTTTAAGAGAATCTGTTGCATTCTTTATAGCATTTTTAAATATTTGTTGACCAAGTATTTGTTTGGGTTTCTTATTACCCATCCCCATTCCAAGCTTTGTCTTTGCCTTCATTATATTAGTTACAAGATATGCGTTTATTTTTTCTCCAATGCTACTATCCTTTGATTTTACTCGTTCCCAAGCTCGTTCAGTTAGTTCACGATCAGCAATATGTCGTTGTTCTATATCTTTGTTCTGTGAATAAGCAATATCGTGTTTTCTACAAGCAGCATCCAGTGGATTAACGCCTTGATCTCCTCTTTGTATGCGTTTTCTTAGCTTTGTACCTGGTCCACAAAATTGGTAACCTGGTAGATGAAGTTCGACTGGAAGAGAGTTGATCAACTTATTTACAAGTCCTCCTCCTTTAACGGCTTTCTTTCTAATAAATCGATTTGCGTTGTAAACAATCATTTTATACTTTTTCACATGTGCTAAACAAAATATATATGTAAATCGATTATATATATTATAAATAGTCATGTGTTCTTATACTAGTCATTAGTTGTAAACATGAGATTAGTTGAGCAACAAGCTAAAATTACAGTACGAAATGGGGACTTTATACAAAAGAAAACCCCTCGACATAGTACTTTGTTACCCAATACTATACGAGCATTAATAGTGGGTCCATCAAACTGTGGAAAGACGAATGTTATGCTTAGTTTGATTGAAAGCCCAAATGGATTAAAATTTGAAAATGTTTACATTTATTCAAAATCGCTATATCAACCGTCATATGAGTACCTAAAGAAACTGATTTCCTCTGTAAAAGGGATGGGGTTGTTTACATTCACCAATAATGATGATGTTATACAACCAGATGAAATAAAACCAAACTCAATCATGATTTTTGACGATGTAGCGTGTGATAAACAGAACAATATTAAAAACTACTTTAGTATGGGTCGACATAAGAATGTTGACTCATTTTACTTATGTCAAACATACACCCGTATCCCAAAGCATTTGTTGCGTGATAATGCCAATATGATAATCATGTTTAAACAAGACGATCTGAATTTAAAACACATATACAACGATCATGTTGGATGTGACATGAGTTTTGATATCTTCAAAGACATGTGTCATGAATGCTGGAAAGAAAAATATGGATTTCTAACGATTTCTAAAGATGATGAAATTCACTCTGGGAGATATCGAAAAGGCTTTCATACATTTATTCAACCATAATATTATTTAAAAGATGTTATATAGTATATTTACATTAGTACACCTGCAACCATGGAGGAAGCAATGTTGAAACGACTTGTAAAGTCCAAAAATGTTTTGAAAAGAAAATTTCAAAGCATTAAAATGGGCGAAGATGCTAAAACTACTGAATTGACAAATACTTTTAAACCATTAACAGAACCCATAAACAAACTACTAAAGCTTTCAACTGAGAATGCAAGCAAAATGATTGCACCCAAGAAGGAGAATATGGATTCATTTAGAGAATCTTTTGTTGCGAGTACACCCTTTAAAAAATATAAACCGGAGATTAAGCTTGAGCCAAGTATATTGGAGGGGAAAGAGGATAATGGAGATTATTCACAAAATGATGATACTTACAATACCTCAAAAGATGACACATTTTATTCAGAAAATGAGGATGATGTATACGATCCAATTAGTCTAACACTCTTGAAGAAAAATAAAAAACTAGATACAGTATATGGACCGCATAAAGATGAAAATGGTGAATGGATGTTTGGAGATAAACAACTAAAAATCAGCGATGAAAAGATTACGATTGGAAATAAAAATTGGGCATTTACACCAGGACTATTTGAACTCTTATTTTATCAAAACCCCAAAAAATATGATCCTACAGAACTCGACATATATAAAACAATCTTGTTGGACTCAAATGCATTTAAAATAAACTATGACCCTAATGGTAGAATCAAGGGGAACAAAGGACAAAAATATAAGCGGATAATTAAAAAGTTAATGGGGAATACTCACAGTGGCAAAGGCTTAATGACACTAAATCCTAGTAAACCCAACTATATATACTGGGACGATCCCAACGAGTTGGTAGAACGATTAAAGCTGTTGATGGCATCACAACAAGCCGGAAACAATAATCATACTAATGAGATTGTTTCGATTATCGAAGAACTGCGAGAAGGCAACATAATCTATTAAGTAAACTTTAAAGGAAACAAACAACCTATGACTGTTGACAAGTTTGGTCATCATTATAATCCAAAAACCCACTCAATAGAAGTAAGAGAAAATGTTTCGAGAATACTGGGAATTAATATTGACGAAGATAACAACCTTGACGTGCAAAATAAAAAAATTAGGAACGTTGCACCCCCAACAGAAGGAACGGATGCGGTCAACCAAGCATACATACATTCACAAATCAAGCACATACAAGAAGTATTAAACCAAAATATCATTCAGGAGTGTACTCAACTAAGAGAAGAAATATCCCATCTCAAACAATCACATAAGGAAATTTTTAAAGTCTTATCTCAACCCCCATTCAACTCAATTGCTCTAATATACCCCCCAAAACTTGAATAATGGAAAAGCGAGGATTGGTGAACGAACTCCACTCTCAAGCACGAAGAAATTTTAAAAGACGAAGGGTTATTACAAAGGGGATCGATGATCTTTGGCAAGCTGATTTAGTTGAAATGGGCAACTATTCCAAAACAAACAGGGGATATAGATTTATGCTTACTGTTATCGACACCTTTTCGAAATTTGCCTGGTGTGAAGCACTTAAAACAAAAACAGCAACGGAAGTATATAAAGCATTTGAAAAAATTTTGAAAGATGGAAGAATTCCAAAGAATTTGCAAACCGATGATGGAAAAGAATTTTTCAACAAGGAATTTAAAAAATTAATGCAGAAACATTCAATAAACCACTACTCTACATACAGTGTCTTGAAAGCCTCAATTGTTGAACGCTTCAATAGAACTCTAAAAGGCATGATGTGGAAGGAGTTTAGCTACAATGGAAATTATCAATGGATTGATATTTATAGAGACCTGGTTGATCAATACAACAAAACTCGTCATCGAACAATAAAAATGGCACCTATTCAAGTAAACTCATCGAATGAGCAGATGTTGTTAAAAACTGTATATAACCACATAAAAATCTTTAAGAGGCAAAATCTTCGTGCTGGTGATCATGTTCGCATCAGCAAATATAAACATCAATTTGAAAAGGGGTATACGCCAAATTGGACTACAGAAATATTTAAAATAAGAGGAATACGATTAACCAACCCTGCTACTTATTTACTAGAAGACTACGAAGGAAATCCCATACATGGATGTTTCTATAAAGAAGAACTTTTACCCACAAAATATCCCAACACATACTTAGTAGAAAAAATATTAAAAACAAAGGGTGATAAAGTCTTTGTTAAATGGCTGGGATTTTCAAACAAGCATAATTCCTGGATAGATAAGACAAATGTATTGTAAACTTAACACATTTAAATAATTTTAATAAAATAAATAAAAACCTTATATAAACATATGTATATTTGATGTTTTACTTATTACTAGAAAGAATCTTACAATGTCAACAACGTTTACTTTGACGGGTAAATCATCAATTTTACACTCAAACTATTCACCTCCTATTGAATTGGGAGAGGGTAGTTATGAGTGCTGTTTAATAGATTTTCAATCCTACAATTCCATTCCAAATGTGGACAATGATAACAATCTCTTCCATATCGGAGACAAAATTATAAAGATACCCATAGGATCATATGAACTACAAGACATTGCTCACTACTTGGAGACACAGTATAGAGCAATCCACATTAACAGATCTATTGAGATTAAAGCCAACAATAATACGCTACAGATAGAGATCTTATCCTCTCATGATCCCATATACTTTGATAAAGAAAAATCCATTGCAAAACTCTTTGGTTTTACCGAAAAATTTTTAGAACCTGGCAAAAAGCATACTTCAAACCTTCCAGTTAACATTTTAAAGGTCAATGCCATACAAATACATTGCAATATTGTTACCGGATCATTCATGAATGGGTCGCCTGCTCATATTCTACACGAATTCGCTCTTGACGTCCCTCCAGGCTATAAATTGGCGGAGAGACCGATGAATCTCATTTATTTGCCGGTGAACGTCAAAGAAATAAGTCATCTGGAGATACTCATATTAGATCAAGAAGGTCGCTTGATAAACTTTAGAGGAGAAGAAATTACGCTACGAATTCATATAAGACCCAGACAGCCATGATTATTTACAATAAATACACCCATAAACAAACACCAAAACACATTCATCATCAAGGAGCCAAACCGTCAAGACCTCCTCTCAGCAAGGAAAATAAAGAATTTTTAAAGCTTATAAAATTAAAAGTCAAACCAAATGTCTGAAATACTCGACATTAATGAGCGCCCACTCTCTGACGAGAATATTGTGAAGAGAGACTACCATAGCTATGTTCCATATATTCAATCATTTAAAAATAACGATGAAATTCGTATAAGTATACAAAATCAAGATCTTTACATACTACCATCGGAGAGCTATCTATACATTGAAGGAAATTTGAAAAACTCAAAGGGGGGTGTTTCGCAGAATGCTAAACTAAGGAATAACTGTGTGGGTTACATGTTTGATGAAATTCGCTATGAACTAAATGGAATTGAAATTGATCGTACTCGTTATCTGGGTACCACAACAAAAGT
>NW_027411755.1:116403815-116558815 GCF_047663935.1 Musca autumnalis
ACTCCGGAGAAAAAGTGTACCATTGTAAATGAGGGCGCTAGAACAACCTACTGAAAAAGGAATCAAAACGATGCGAGAGGAGCTCTTTAAGTTAATTTTTCCCAATTTTGTGTGGGAGGTACCCGAAGGAGTCGACCGATATAGTCCATATTTCAGCCTGATACATGAATGGGTGAAATAATACGATGTGCTGTGTATGCACGAATAAGAAACCCCCTGCGGGAATTATCTTGCGGTTTCGCCATTTTGGTTGCTGCCGTCAGGGTTTCTTGGAGCTTATAGGCCAATATCTCAGGAAGAATGGACTTGCGCAAGAAAACAATTCTACCGTGTTAAAGGGAGCCGCAAGGACAACCTACTGAAAGAAATTTCAAAAAAATCCGAGAGGAGCTCTTAAACTTCTTTTATTTTTTTTTTTCGAATTTTGTGTGGGAGGTACCTGAAGGAGTGGACCGATATAGTCCATATTCCAATCCTATCTACATCTGAAGGAATACTAGGACAGGTATCGTTCATACCATTTTACAGAAAATTTTTGAACTTTTGTGGGGCTGTGTCCCTAAACTGCACTTGTGCTAATAATTTAGAAAATTTGGATCTCGAAGGAGTAGACCGATTTAGAACATATTCGTGCGCCTAATTTTAGCGAAAATTTTTAAAGTTTTGTGGGGAAATTACCAGAAGGAGTGGATCGATATGGTTCATCTTCAAACTTGATCTAAGTTTGGACAAAGTATTACGAGAACCAAATTTTGAAGCAAATCGGGTGATCCGTTCGAGACTCATCGTGCGTCCCAACAAGCCGGACAGACGGACATGGCTAAATCGACTTCAAACTGTCTGAAACAAATTTCGCTCAAACAAACACATTTTCATCGTATTGAAGTGTATGTACCCTCATTACAAGCCTAAAGGCTGATGGTTTTAAAAATTGAAAATCCATAATGGATCAGAAGGTTGAAAATCTATTCTTAGTTCAGCTTATGGAACAATCGGGTCACCCATATGTATGTAACTAAATCTCACTATGTTGTGGTATAAACATTTAAAATTTAGAGTCGATTAAGCCATGTTTGTCCGTCTGTCTGGCCGAAGCAAACGTTCGAAGATGGACCATATTGGTTTACTCCCTCGAGTACCTTCCCCACAAAAGTCCAAAACTTTTTGCTAAAACGGTTTGAACGATATCTCTCGATTTAGTTCATACTTGCTCATCGACATTTTCCTATCGGCCTACTCCTTGGGGTACCTCCCACACAAAATTTCTGAATTTCGGATTTCGTTTTGTACTCGAATATAGTTTTCTTATCGTTTCACTTCTTCCAGTACCTCTCCCACAAGAGATCAAAAATATTCGCTAAAATGGTACGCGCGATATTTCTTAAACGGACCAACCGATTTGGTGGTTTAAACTTTGATTCTCGTACTATTTTCACTAAACTAAACAACTATCGTTCAGATTTCGATCCGATTTCTAAAAGATTTTTCAGAGGGGAAATAGTTCAGATCATTTCGGATCCAACATCGGGCGTAGTGTCCGAATTTCGTTCCGATTTCGTTACGATGTAGGTACGATTGGTTTGCTGGGTACACATTAGCTTTGTTCCTGTACTTTTTAATAGTAAAACTCGTAAAAGAGAGAAAGAGAGAAAAATTGTTGTCACACAAAAGTTTTTTCAAAAAGTTCGGGAACGCAAAAATGGAAAAAACGTCAAAAAGGCTGGAACAAATGTCAATGTCGGTGTACCAGCCAATCAGACGCCGACATTCATGTCACTATTTTTTACACGCTCAAATTTGTCGAGTAAAAAGTTTTTACAGAGAGCGTCATTCAGCGCCATTTTTGTTTAAAGAGAATTGAACATTTTACAACTTGTTTTGTGTACGGGAACGGGTTTTCGGGTAAAATGTGTAAAAGTCGTAAAAACTTTTTAGTTCGGGAACAAAGCTATTATGTACGCGCTTTCTATGAGTGAACTTGTATGGGTTTGTATGCCATTTAATGTTGCGTCGTCGTCGTCGTTTCCGTTTTGTTGTTCTTTCGGATGAATTGTTTTGTTGCCGTGTTCCCACTTGCTATTCACTCGTTTATTGACGAGTCGTCGGCAATTGTTATTGTTGCTCACATCTATGAGCGAATGTAGTAGAAAGAAGGGGGTGTATTACGTACGTACGTTTTACGTTCATTGCCTCTGCCACAATTTTAATTTTCCTAATGGATATCGATCCTTCCGACAAAAACTAAAAAAGGAATGAAATGAAAGAGGAAAAATACTCGACACAACAACAACACAGGAGCAGAAGTAGCAACAGACAAAAAAGCGGCATTGGTAACTTCGTATGAGGCAACAAAAGGCAATGACAACAATAACACAAAAAAACACGCACACACGAATAAACAAATAACAAAAACAAATTGTACTAACGACAACAACAAATGCACGAGGATAATGCAAAAGGATAATAGACTCCTTTTTATTGTGATTGCGACTCTATAAAAGTCAACTTGTGCGCGACTAAATTTGTATGATGATAAATGTACATGTGTTTTCATTCGCCTGTGTGTATGTGTGTCAACGTGGGGGTGAACAAGTGTCTGAATGGCCGCGTGTCTATTGGTCTGTTTACACAACGTTGTGCTAGAAGAATGATTATTAGGGTTATGACTTTTTGACATTTTTTCTCAAAAATAATTTCCTGTATTGGGAATGAATTAACTTTTTTATACTAATGCCGAATAATACATTCATTACATTTTATTATAAAAAAGGTTCCGCACAAAATACTTTATTTTTTTTCAAATTCTATGAAATGAAAAAAAATTGTTTCCTGTTGCACCAATGAATGACCTTTTGCCTATTAATGACTAAAATAATTGTATTTCACATAAATATTGAAAATGGTACCGCACAAACCACTTTTAATTTTTATGATATATGAAATAATGTTATATATAATATAAAATGATATATATTTAATAATACGACGATAAAATAGTGAGAAACCAACGGTTATGCCATTTCGGTAATGTCGAGTGCCCCTATATCTTGTTTTTAGTTAAATATCTGCTAATAGTGACTTCAAAAAAAGGGTCAAAAGTTCTGAAAAATAAAAACTTTAAAAGCTTTTTGTGCGGAAGCTTTTTTTACGAATCACTTTATAATTAAGATTTTAGGTAATCTTGTGTAGAAACTCATCACGCTATGATACAGGGATATGATGTTGGAAAAAAGTCATAACCCTAATGATTATAGTCCGCATTATGCGGATGCGAGTGGTACACGGGCCATACCAATGTTGTACGACTGAACACTTAAATACATTGAAATTTTGCCCAACACGCACACAAACACATAATTCACGTCATGCAATGTCAGACATGGTAGAGATGTACGGATATCGCAAACACCACAATAATGATTTGAATATGTCACAGTTGTAGTTGTTGTGGAACTGTTCTCATTCCATCCATCCAGCGTTCATGATAAACATCATCAACATAGTGGTCATTAGCACCGACGTCGATGTTTGTAGCCATGGTCCTTATAATGACGATGGTATTTAATGATGACGTTCCTGTCAAAGGCTTACAAACAGAAAATGACGATATCGACCGAGTCGAAGTGAAAGGACACCACCAGCAAAGTGTAGTGTTATATAAACAACAGTCAATCGTACATGTGCACTCGTGTCTCTCACCCATCTATAGTGGGTGGTAGCACACCTTTGCTATATGGGTTTTAATTTGTTGGCCTGCAGCAATTTCAGCTTTTTGTTGGCTCGATATTGTTTTAATCCATTATTAAGCACCTTTGTTGACAGGTGCTGTCTGTATGCCAATAATACGAGCGGGTCCCTCTATATCGATTCACCCTTTGTATTTAATCACACATTCAGTTGGAAGCATATGTAGGATGTCAACCAAACTGGTGACAATTTTGACAAGTTGTGCTCAAAAAGAACATGAATGGCGTATTCCTTGAGGTGTTATGTTGCATGGACAACAATAACTAAGAAAGCGCTTAATATGCCGTAGAAGATGGATAGGACTCAATGGCGATTGTATGAATATTTGTATAAGAATAGAAATATCAAAGAGTGCAATCATTACACCATTAAAAGTTTCTGAAATTTTTATTTTCCAAGACAGTTCTCGTTAGTCGACAGTACGATGTGCAATTTTCAAGGAAGTTGTTTGAGGACTACTTGTAAGAGCAAAGGTTTTGAATCCAAAAGATAGAGGATGATTTCCCAGAAAACTAGTTCACAGTATGGTTTTGTATTCTTGGGTATGTCCACAAAATATCTGGTACCCTCTTTGTGAGAATCTTGCCTTACTTGCGCGAAAGGAGATTTTTGGTCCATAAGACAATAACAGCGACATACACAGGATTTCATTTCGGGGGGACACATTGACGAAAAATCTTGAACGTTTACAAAAATTTCGGTAATTCACACACACACGACCCGAACGCAAAGAAAGAGCTTGCAAGAGAGAGCAAATGTTTTGATGTTTTTGGTTTGTAGCTTTCGTGCATACAAACTTACTAATATTGTCATTACCCAGCTAACAATTTTTTCCGAGGCCTGTGATTTCCGATTTTTTCCGAGATTTTCTAAATATTTTTTAGAAATTGGCCGATTTCTCTAATATTTTCCTAGAAATTGAATTGAATCTTTGCACATTTTCTGAAGAATTCTTGTTTCGATTTCTTATCGATTTTTTAAGGGTTTTTTTTTGTTCGGCTGTGGACGGAAAACATTATGTTTGTTTTAAAATTCGCATATACAATTTTTAAATTTTTTGATCTTATGCACATTATTCTACTATTAATCACAAAATGATAACAAGAGGGAAAAGCATTAGAACGTTTGAAATTAAAATCTGTGTTGCCAACTTTTATTCATACTTTTCATTCATTATTTTGCGTTTTAATTTTACCGATTTTTGTCGGTAATCAAAAAATGCGTTAGAGAATCCCACTACCGAGGTGGGTTTGTACTGTGTTGTGTCAATATCAAAGGCGTCAGCGCCCAAGGATTTTTTCGTTCCCTCGAATTTTTCCAGAATTTCTTTTTGAATTCTGACCGATTTTGTTCAAAAAATCTTATTTTTCCAGAATTTTTTTCCGAATTCGGACCGATATCTGTCAGAAAATCTAAAATCTTTTACGAATTTTCCAAGATTTTACTTCTGTTTTTGGACCGAATTCGTGGCGAGACTCTAATATTTTTTTAGAGTTTCCTTAGAAAATTCTTTCCGAATTCGGTGACTTCGCCCATACAACTTTCGTACCGAATTCGGCCTCAGGATCGGACATTTATTCAGAGATTATGTACGAATTAGGAAAAAAATTTTAGCTGGGTAATTGATGCCCGTTCTTGGTCGGCACTGCTTTAAAGTGTAGTGTATTTTAAAACTATTTTAAAGATTATTGTTGGTTGATTTTATGTGAAATATTGACACTAAGTATTTAAATTCGATAGAGAGTGTGAGAGAGTTCTCAATATTTAAGATACAGGTTTGAATAGAGTCTTAGAATATTTAGAATCAAAAATAAACCATATCGGACTACAATAGGTATAGTCGCCATACAAGTTTCTGCCCGGTTTTTGGTATTGGCCAATAGATGATACTTTGGTCTAAGTAAACAGTTCAAAAGCAAAGCTACCTTCCGTCAAGCAAATATCACACTCTACCAGACACTGATTCCGCCCGTACTTATGTATGGACTCGAAGCATGTGTTTGAGACAAAAATTATTCTAATGATTTATGCACCAATATGCGTCAACTGATACCGGCGTCGTATGAACCACGTGTTGTACCAGCCGACCGACATCGATTGCGTTGGCCGGGCCACGTAAATAGGATGGATAAAAATGCCCCCGCCAAAAAACACATGAATACGAACCATTTCACGGTATATGTCCTAAGGGAAGGATGGTACCAAAAACTAGAGAAGTCAAATAGAAGATCGGCGGGTTTGAAAACCTATTCTTAGTTCGGCTTATGGAACATACCGTTCTGTTAAGAATATAAAACCATCTAAGTAAGTTTTGGTATTTTGATGTAGGTATTTTCAGGATTTTTTCTGCAATATTATTACGGAACTTCCTGTAATTTCACATTTGAAGTTCCCAATTGTCACAAAACTTCTCCAATAAAAATTGTTAACATAGGTCCAGGTTTTGGCATGGCCCACCTATATAACGGTTATGGTTATGACTATTTTGCAACCTCATATCCCTGTATCAAAGCCTGATGAATTTCTACATAAAATTACATAAAACCTTAATTAAAGAGCGATTCGTTAAAAAAAGCTTCCGCACAAAAAGCTGTTAAAGGTTTTATTTTTCAGAATTTTTGACCATTTTTTGAAGTCACTATTAGCAGATACATATTTAACTGAAAACAAGGTATAGGGGCACACGACATAACCGAAATGACATAACCATTGTAACATTTTACATTACATATATGTATATAGCATTATTCCATATATCATAAAAATTAAAAGTGGTTTGTGCGGGACCTTTTGCAATATTTATGTGAAATAAAAGTTATTTTAGTCATTAATAGGCAAAAGATCATTCATTCGTGCAACAGGAAATAATTTTTTGAGAATTTTTTTTTCATTTCATAGTATTTTCTTAAATTTTATTTCAAAGTCGTTTGTGCGGAACCTTTTTTATAATAAAATGGAATGAATGTTATTTTAGGCATTAGTATAAAAAAGTTCATTCATTCTCACTACAAGAAATAATTTTTGAGAAAAAATCATAACCCTAATAACGGTACCTCCCGATTTTAGATATTCTAAGAATTTTTTTTACCGAACCTAACATTTCCACCACAAATTGCAAACATAGATGAATATTTTGGTATAACGGCATCATAGCTTCATATTTCGACCGATATACCTATAAATTAGCATTTGAGATTCCCTGCATTCACAAAACTTCTTCACCAAAAATGTTCAACATAGGTCCAAGTTTTGGTATATCCCCCACACAACGAAACTTCCCGATTTTAGGTATTTTGGGGATTTTTGCTACATTTTCTGCCGAACCACATGTAATTTAATATTTGAAGTTGCCAGTGGTAGCAAAATTGTTCTGCCCACATATAACGGTACCTCCCGATTTTAGGTATTATGAAGGTTTTCACTAAATTTTTAGACCAAACTCTCTATAATTTAGCATTTTAGGTTCCCAGTGGTCACAAAACTTTGATGGGATAGCCATGAAATTATAATGGGGGTCGCAGAGAGGACGAAGTAAGTTATTGAGTTTGGGATGTTCGGATAATACTCAGGATGTACATCCAATTTTTAATTTTTTTATTTGAACTGTACTGCTGCTGGAATATTCATTACATATTCTTTTCTCTCTATCAACTATAGATGTCCATCTTAATCACAAACAATTTTCAATTTCTAGAGAGAAAAGAAAATGTAATGATTTGTCACATATTTTTGTTTATTTTTATTTTTATAATAACATGTTATTTGTTTTTACTTTTTAATATTAGCTTATACTGACTTAAAAAATGGTCAAAAGTTGCGAAAAATAAAAAAATTTTTTGTGCGGAAGCTTTTATCGAATCCCTTTATAATTAAGATTTTATGTAGAAACTCATCACGCTATGATACAGGGATATGAGGTTGTAAAAAAGTCATAACCCTAATACTCACAGTGGTTCATTTAAACTTTCATTTACTTGTATGTCTTAAAATGTTTTCTCCTTGCTTCACTTAATTTTTTTTTGATATAATAGAACAATTTTTTAAACCTTTAAAAATACAATATTTACATATATGGATGTTTAACTTCCATTAGGTTTGTCCTCGTTCGTACTAAATGTTGCTGAGACACATTTTTCAGCAACTTCTTATTCATACAACTGTCAGTTTTAGAAACATTTGTAATAATTATTACAAATTATCGAGTACACGGACAGACATATTGTGATTATGAAAAAGTCTAAAATTTATATTTTGGTGAAATAGATACAAATTGACAAAACTAAAATAGATACTATAGAGGGAGTTGGGTATATAAATAAACCCAACAACAGATAAAAAGTTACTCGATCATCAGGCTGGTATTATTAAGTTCATACTTCCTTTGGTGGGTGGTATGAGGCTCTGTGTGTGAATGATGCTTGGACCACTAAGTCGAACCACATGACATTTTTTTCGAATTGAAGCCTCATTTAGTCCGCCATGTTTTACATGGCAAACCTTTGTTGCCTCTTAACGCTGTTTTTGGTCATTGTTTGTATATGTGTTTGTATTATGGTATGTATATTGAATACTGTGTTCTGTATTTAAGGCATAAAATGCAAAATAATAGAAAAAAAGTTTACGAGCTTTTTTGTAGCTACTGCTGTTATAATTGTTCTTGTCGTTGTTGTTTATACTCCTTCCTTATGTTTGTTGTTGTTGTATTTATAACAGTATAAACCGGAGTGGTATGAAAATTGGATTGTGAATCAACAGAAGACAATGAGAAAACAACAATCTACTGTAGATTGTTAAATGTCAATAGATATGACTAATAAATACATCGGTGGCTATAACAGAACAATACAATTGACTGTATCGGTACATCCTTTCTGGTATCTTCCCCACAAAAGTTCAAATTTGTATACCTTCAGCCTTTAGGCTAAAAAATGATTTGAGACCCCCAGTACGTTTGGACGAAATTCTCTTCAGACAATTTGGAGTCGATTTAGCCATGTCCATCTCTTTGTCTGTCTGACTTGAGCGCACGATAACTCTCGAACAGATCGATCGATTTGTTCCAAAATTTGGTGTGATATTTTGCGCAAATTAGATCAAGTGCGTATATGGGCCATATCGGCCCACTTCTTCGGGCACCTCCCTCACAAAGGTTCAATATTTTCGCTAAAATGGGAGAACCCGATTTGGTCTAAACTTTGCATATCGTTATATTTCTTCCAAACCTATTTCAGCTTCAAATATGGACTACATCGGCTCACTGCTTCGGTTACCTCCCACACAAAATTTCAAAATTTTTGCACGATTGCTGTTTAGGGTTACTTCTCGGATCATTACGAAATTTTTTGCCACAGGCTATGCTCGCGGCCCCTTTTTCGAAGGATTTTTTGCCGGTACATCACGTTCCATTATGGTATATATTGGAAAACATCTCCGGTACCGACTCTTAAAAACTACGGTGGCCAACTAAAGTGTCTGATGGGCACGACAACTATCGAAAAGACTGATTGACATTGATCCATCCTTTGTTCGAATTTCAAAATTGTTCCCAAAAATTTTTTTAGGGACATGTCTAGAATCTTTTCGAAATGTTTAAAGCAGATATTCATCACGGCTCATATTCTTCTTCTTTCTTGCTTATTCGGTTTTCGAATATTAGCGATCATACAATTACATAGTTTCTATTTTCTTTTTTCATTAAATGGTGTTTATGATTTGACTAATGAGTTCTCTAATTCGTGATGGGTTTACAAGTTGGTTTGCGTTATGACAACCCGTCCATTGCTGTATGTTTTTAAGCCAAGTTGTTTCTTTTCTACCTCTGGAATTTCTAGCTTCTATTTTTGCTAGGAGAATTTCTTGAAGTTGTTTATATTTGGGATTCCTCATAATGTGTCCTAGATATGCGCTCTGTTGCTTTTTGATATGTTTTATTAGTTCTCGGGTGCGGTTGATTCTTCTGAGAACCTCTTCGTTCGATATGTGAGCTGTCCAGAAAATTTTTAGTATTCTTCTGTAAATCCATATCTCAAATGCCTCGAGCCTTTTAAAGTCTACAGCTTTAATGGCCCAAATTTCCACTGCATATAGCAATACTGACCAAATATATTTTAATAATTTAATTTTTAATGAATCTTGTCTTCGTTTCAATGTTTATGTTATGGCTTGTTAAGACTTTTTTATATTTGACTAGCAGACCCCGGTCCGCGTCGCTGGCCCGTCGTAATGAGCTTTAATGACAATGTTTATGGACTTTATGCTTGACAATTCAAAAATTGTTATTTTCTACCTTACTTCTTTGGTAAATTGCCAAACCGAGGAGGATTTTAAATTTATCAACATATTTTGACTGTAACCATTCTTTTCTCTCACAGACTTTGTCGGATTTGTTCGCCCATTGATGCTGTTTAGGATTTATTATCGTCCATGCCCCCTCTCTTTTTTCTAAAGCGAACTTATTATAAAAGTTAAGTTAAAAGTTAGTTTTTCATGGCTGATGGGCCGTTGAACCTCACCATTTAAGGAAATTTGTAAATATATCGTTTTTCTTGACCGGGAGCGCAACAGCCGCTCTGTAGAAAATTAATTTGCAAGCCGATGCACTCATAAGTATAGCAAATATAGCGGTTATAAAACAAACGAAATTGTCTACAAATTTATAACATTTTGGACAACGGAACATTCCTGAAAATTTTGTGAAAATTGCATGAAATTTGGTTCAGTAGTTTTGAAAAAAAAAATGTATTGAAAAGAGTGGGAGTGATCATCACTTTTTACGATATAAAGTATTTAAAAAGTGGGTGTGGCCCGCTATTTTGGCTACAAATATGTACCTAGGGTACACACAACCCCATTGCCTCCCAAAATTTATGCTGAAACCTATGTAATCATTAGTTTAGATAAAGCGTTTAAAAGAAAGGCGTGGGGAAATTCATAAAATAAACATAACAACGGTAATCAATGAGCTTTTGCTGCATACTTAATGGAAACTTTTCAATAGTATTGGTGATATAACATATTAAAAAACAGGCTTGGTCGGATCTTTAGGCCCCAAAGACGTACCTAGATTGTAAATTAATCCATAAAATTTTGACCGATACCTGCGTAAGTTTTGCAAAAATAGCGTTTTTTTAATATCGCATAGGGGAGTTATCCCGCCCCCTCTGGAATTCAATAAAATCTGTACATTCCTGACAATGTCAGGAAAATCGGTTCAGTTGAAAAATGTGTGCGTGATAAAATTTTTATTCCATAAAAAGCTAAGTTGGGTTATGACAGCTTTTGATTTTTATTCATAAAGATATAGGGTTTTTAAAATATCTGGAAATACCCTGCCCACTTCGAAGTTCAAGGAAATATGTATCCTATTTTCACCGGGGGACATTCCCTGAAATTTAGGAAAATCGGTTTAGTATTTTTGTAGATGTAACATAAATAAAAAGTGGCCGTGGTTAAGTCTTTGGGTCCTAAAATAGTAGGTATGGTTGTAGAAACAACCACAATTGTCTCACTAATTAATTTCCAAACCGATACATTTCTTTGTTTTGAACTGTTTAGGACGATCTTTGAGGAAGATGCACATTAAGCAATTGTCAGTTTAACGAAGAGAGGTACTGAGAGGCAAAGTGTTTCTATTTTCCTCGACTCTCTCTCCTATAAACTGACAATAGCCGCGAACAAATTAGGCAACTGTAAATCGGGACTAAGATATATTTTATAAGCAAATAACACGTTTTGCGATGTAAATAAAAATATTTGGTAGCACAGTTGAGCAATATAATATCATAAAGCCCCTATTTGTTTCATAATGGATGATTTTCTGCAATTCTTGTTTTCGCCACTGAACACGATATTTCACTCAAGCAATTGAACATGAAGGAAGGAATGCCATCGTAGGAATTTGAATTTAATGCTGAATATAGTGCTTTTATAAATTTGCGTTTTAATCAAGTAACCTATTTAGAGCAGAGGGATCCGATCGTTATCTGCTTTTTTCTGACTTCTCCGTTTAACGTGATCTCCCGAATTCTACTTGCATTGCAAGTTCGGAATTAGATGCAATGGCTCTGGTAACTGTTGTCGATTACTTCGTCACCCTATATTTACATCCGACGTGAATAACATAGTCAAATTAATATCACAAACTAATTAACGTTTAATAAGTATTTACCTACTTATGTCGCCTAATAAAGAATATTTGTCAAATAATTCGAACAAAAAATATCCAGTATCTCGGATTTCTTGTTTTTTTCTTCAAAATTTTGAATATCATCCTTTTTCGATGTACAGACATACAGTGTACCAACAGTACCAGTGTACATATGTATGTATTTGGCCACTTGTAATTGCCTTCCAGCTCTGCGGGAAGTAAACTGATTGAATTCATACGCCTTTTCAGTGGGGACATTATGTTTTAGTATTATGACTGGATCTGAACAGCTTAAATTTTATACCGCATAAATCGGAAGTTGATCTTTCGAATATGTTTTTACTTACAGTTTAAAGGTATACTTATATGCCATAACCTCACTTTCAATAAAATTACCTCAAAGCTCTTGATTTTTCAAATAACCCACCAATTTGATTGATTTGTACCTTTTTCCTCAAAACTATGGAAACCACTTTCAGCGTTGTCATCTTCATCTTTTCAATCGGAATCTGAGCGAATCCTTTTAACCCCTTTCGCTGTTAATTTCCTAAAAAGACGCTTGAAAATAAATTAAAATCGATTTGATTCGGAATAAAAAATTCTATACAACTTTCAAAAATTGACAAAACAGAGGCGTACAATGGAGCCTCACAATTGGTGCATATACAATCTTCGCCAAAAACTGTCCAAATAACTCAAAAAGCGAAGCTCGATAGAAATTTCTGGAAAAATTGACTTTCTTGAAAAAATATTTTTGCAAATTTTTCGCAAATTTTCGTGATTTTTTTAGGTTTTATCCTTTTCTGCCATGAGACCGTTCCGAATTGGTGCGAATTGTCAAAATCTGTTCAGCGGTTCTTATGTTATAAGCGTAGTAACTAACATCATCCTTTTTTATATATATGTATATAGATAAAAAGAACGCGTCCCATTCCTCATTAATTAGAACGCCTAGGTATTTAAAACATTTTACTCTTTCAATACTAGAGTTATGTATTTTTAAAGTTGTGTCTGTGTGCGAATTCTTTCTACTAATCACCATGAACTTAGTCTTTTGAATATTAATTTTTAGCCCATATTTTTCGCTGTATTCAGTGAGTTTGTTCATAAAACTTTGTAGTCCGGACATAGTATCAGCCAGAATAGGGGTGTCATCGGAGTATCGGTTGTTGTTCATATATGTATTTTTGATTTTTATACATACATCCTATTATGAATTATTTTAAGGAATATCTTTAATGCATTACTCATAAGGCTTATGAGTCTATATTCACTGTATCATTGGCATGGTTCTTCTTCAGTATTGCTATAAACGTGGACTTCAGCCAGTCTTGTGGAAATTGTCCTGTGTCATACATATCTTTGAAAAGTTTGGTAAATAGTTGTAGCTTGTTTCCATCAATGAGTTTTAATATTTCGGAAGGGATCTCGTCAGGTCCAATTGCTTTTTTGTCCCTCAAAGACTTAATGGCCCATTCTACTTCAGGGGTGTATAGAGGCATTTCTGAATACGTCCCTGTTACAGGCTGAGGGTATATCTCTTTCGGCAAAGCCGAGAGATACTTTTTGACTTGTTATAATCCTCAACGATATTTTATTTTAAACGCGGATGTCCGGAAGCCCGATAAACACTACAAGTCTTGAAGGGAGTATCCGAGTCATTTGGATCGTCTCAAATGACGTTATGATGCTTCCAACCTTAAGCCATGTTCGAATATAGTGTTTTTGAACGAATTAGGACATTGGTTCATCCGCAAAATATTAAGGCCAATTCTTCTGGGCTCTCAAAGTCGGTAAAATCGGCTAAAATTTAAACGGCTTATTTGTTAACAAATGTTGTGAGAATAGATTTAAGCCCCTCTCCCGATTAAAAATTATTTATTTACGAACTGAGGTACGGGATTCAGAATAAATCCATAAGTATGTATGAAAATTCTGCTTGATTCCTATTCTTTACATAACCCCCTCGTGTAAAAAGTTGTTGACTGTGTTCTGTATAGTTCTTTGTATTTTTTAACCTGAACTTTTGTATTGCGGAGTTGTGAAAGAGGTTCTGTTGCTGTTTTTCTTGCCGCACATGCACCTTATGGGCGCATTTACATAAAAGTTGTACAAATATACTTACATACATACCCAGCAAAAAGTTTGCCTCCAAAGAGGCAGTTAAATGATATGTACAAGTGATCTGGAAGTGCATCAAATTATGCATTTTCACTCATGATTTTTACAAGAGCGTGACTACTGAAAGAGGCACTCCATTGCACTGCATTTTAACTGACCCGTTGGCATTTTAACTAACCCTTTGGCGTAGAATAGGATGCAGTCCAAAGCACGTGTTTTTGTGCAAGGCATTACAAAATATCCCAGAACAAATAAAATGCATTTATTATTTGTGGAGAACAAAAATATTAAGAACTTTATTACATTAACACAAATTATGAAAATTCTCCATTGAATTCAATCGCAAACATGCGTGTTTCCTCCACTCTCTATTTAATTCAAGCTGAATTGTTTATGCTTCATCTGCTATTTGGGTTTGAAATTGTCTCCAACAGAACTCCATTGGGAAATTTTCTTCTCGTGAGTTACCGGAAAAATGTTCACAAATTAAATATTTTGTAGTTTGTATTAGCAAATTTTTGGAAATTTTAACACGCTTATTTCTTTTTATAAAATGTATGCCGCTGACTGTAGAGATGTATACACTGATTTATGAACGTGTAGGGATCTCTAACAACTGCTAATAAAATGTAGCGAACGGAGTGCCTTTTTCACGACTCCGTTTAGACTGCATCTGGATGCTGTTAAATTGTGAGGAATTGGAGTGCCTTTTTCACGACTCCGTTGAATTTCATCCGGATGTTGTTAAAATGTGACAATTGGATGTGATTCTTTGGATTGCATCCAAATGCGGTTAAAATGTGAGGACTGGAGTGCCTTTTTCACGACTCCGTTTGAACTGCATCAAAACATGCCGTGAAAGAACTAGTCCACATTGCACTACTTCCAATTTATTTTGCTGGGTATGTATGTATATTCGTAAGAGTGTGTATAGGTGAAACTCATACATACTTATATACCTACGAAACCGTGCACCGGGACTCACATTCACATATTCATTTAAATTTTTTACTGTTATAAAAACACACTTAGCCACTGACAAATGGCTTTGGCTTTTGCAAAAATATAACCAAAACATAAACGAACACATATCTATATACACACCCACACATTTGCATGATATAAGAGCAAAGAAAAGTGGGAAAAATACACATACATACTTCACTTGGCCCATCCAGAAGGATAAGAATATTTACGTATATGCATATATATATCAACCTCTTTCTTTCCAGTGCTGTGAGCTGCTAGTGATGAGGGTTAACATTCTAGCTATCCTTAACCTCCCTTTGCCCCATTTCCCCACAAATTGAGTGTTTATGTGTGTTGGCGTGTGAGTGTAAGCCACACATAACTTTTCAATTGATATGCAAACATAAAAAGGACCGCAAAAATTATGCTCAAGTGAATTCGAAATGTTATAGAAAAACAGAAAACTGAAAATAGCTCCGTAAGGTCTTGATGTTGGGTTGGTTGGTGTTTTTGCATTTGGTTTGGTAGCAAGTTCGTCCTTTCAACGCACATGGGAAAGGTAGACATTTGTATTCATTTCAGTTTCAACTGCTGCAGAGGTTCCTAGAGGGGCAGTCGCTGTAACAGTGGTTGTAACCAAGATGTTTTATGGTAGTGGTGATGATGGTGTCAGCGGCTTGTGGCTCTGTGCCGGCGAAGGTATTAAGCTCATATTTATTCCTAGTTCCATTCGTGTATTTACATCTCCATATCTTATGTGTGACTTGAAATGTTGGTTTTCCATATTTTTTCCTGCGTACATATTTGTGCATTATTCATTTCGTTGTCTATGTGGCTGTGATGTGCGAGAGTGTGCGTGCCCGCTCCTTTGAAAAATCCATAAATTTTAAATTTTGAAGTGTTAGAGATAAATGGTTGCATTGAAAATCAACTTAAATTAAACAAAATTTATTTTAAAGGATAGAACAAATTTATTTAATGAAGAGATGTTCAACAGGGTTAGCCTATAACAGGAACTGAGTGGATTTGAAATAAAGCACCAGACTATACTATTTTATGGTATTTGTGCTCAGGGCGTTGCTTAAAGAGCGTTATTGTAGGACAGTATATATTTTACCTTAGCTACAAACATCCTGCGGATGATAAATACAAATCATCGATCCTGTATGGCTTTGACATGGCAAAGTTCAGGAATCTCGTGTAAAATGTAAGCTCGAAATCAGCCATGGCTTGCAACACGTTTGAACGTAAAAAAAAACGCACCGTCACTTGGTCAAGAGAAATTCTCTCTCATCTCGAGTCGAGTTCACTGTCAAGTTCGATCCTCATAGCCCCTAAGGGCCAAACCAGGGCTGATATTAACTTCATTCAACGCCCACAAATTATTCATCTCTTTCGACCACCACATAGCCAGGATACTCCTCAAAGTCAAAGAAGATGAATCAACCATAGGCCAGGTCAGAGATGCAGAAATCTGGGAAGGCTAAGTTAGGGATGCAGAAAGCTGGAAAGTCTGCTCGGAACCGGCCCCTGTAACAGGGAGTGTGGTTTTTATGAATAAGAGACTTAGGTCAATAAAGAAACCAAACCCCAAGTTTAAGAAAACCAACTCGAGCCAGGACTCCTACCTTCCTCCTCTTCTGCATGTTACAAAAATAGTGAGAGCAGGAAAGATACACTACCAAGGTAGCTAACCTGAGCGCTGAAAAGAAAGCAAGAAAACCAGTGTTACCAAATGAACTGCTAGTGACAGTCATTGACAGAGCTGATCCTGATCGAAAGGTCGGTGATAATTGAAGACGACTTATCAAAGATCGTCTGCGTGACATCATGTTCTCTGTGAAGGGCAACCTCCGAAATACACGTTGTTTGGTAGTGCTACCTCCTACAGAGAAGTCAAGGTCAAGCGAGCTTCATCAGTCATCATTACTGAAGCGGTAAAAAGAGCTCCTCAGATGAACCTAAATGGTGGACATTCAGGTTCATTATCAGACATTCTGAGGTGCTTTGAAATACAAAGAGCTAGATTTGTGGGGATGTACCCTGCTTGGGACGCAACGTATTCAGGTTGGGCTAGGTGACAGAAGAGGTTAAATAGATTCCATTTCGCCGACTTCCGTATAGTTTAGCCAGTTTCACCGATGCGTTGAAGATGTAGGAAGGAACGGCAGTTGGTGTGTACTGTGAAGAAATGGGCATCAAGTGCTCACAAAATCTTAGTGTTTTTAGGCATAAGTTTTTGCAGTGCACTATGGGCCCAATGACAGGTTTTTGAGGCAACAAGTCACTGGAAGCTGCTGGGCCTATCAAATTTGGTCCCGATGTTTACAATGAGCATAAAAATACATCTGCAAAATGTGGAAGGAATCAGTTCAGATATTGATATAGCTTTCATATATATGTTTCAACCGATTTTATCCGATTTTATATTTATGCCGCACTAAGGTCACAATTTGCATCCGATCGCTTTAAAATTTAAATAAAGATCGAAAGGTAGATTTTGTACTGAAAAATGGAGGGGGCGGGGGACCTCCCCCACAACGGGTTTAGTCAAAAGCGAAATCTCAGAGATTATTAGACGTAGTGGTATACAATACAATAGTAATTGTGACCTCCGTCATTAATTAATGATTTGAAAGTAGAATACCGCGATCGCGTCCGATTTTTGAACACTTTATAATTACAGGTTAAGATTTTTAAATTTGGTAGTCCCAGTTACTAAATTAAGAGATCTTGAACATAAAAGATTCCAATGCTTGGTATAACTCGATTAAGATAGCTATCAAATTTGGTGACTTGTGTCATATTGACAAGTCCCACTCGCAGCCCAGCCCAATACATAAACATATCCAAATTTATAATTTGGATATATTATAATTTATATGATCAGAAGCGTTGTCAGGTTGAAATGTTTTTCTTCTTAAGTGGTCCCAAGTGTCAAGAATCTAATCCCGTTACTTTTTTATTCAAATATATGACTTGAAAAAATAGACTTTCTGCCTCAGAAACTTGCCACTGGGCCTATAGTGCGGATTTTGCAGGTAAAGGTGTCGAGGTTTTTGTAGATAGCCAGGCTGCCACTAAATCCACTGCTATACTGTTCACCAACTGGGAGACAAAAATGAGGCTCTCCGTGAACATATTGGTCGATGGTGGCTGATTCCGACCACTAACTACCTTCAAATATTAGGAATAACATTCGATAACATGTTTAAGTGGCATGAGGAATGCTAGAAGGCGCCTCCTCATGACACCAATGGATAATCCTCATGAGGAGCAACGACAACAAGATATTGCTGCATCTGCTTGGATGTTATCGCGGTGAACACGTATGTCACAATCTTGTGGACAGATGTCTCCCACCCAGGCACGTCAATTTAGAGAGAGAGGTCCACAGGTTCAAACAAGAACCTCTAAATCAAAACAGGGCTGGATAGCAATTACAATGATGCGCCACAGTTCAAAGGACCACACGATCGCATCAGAAGAATCCCAGCTGCCTAGTGGTTTTAGTCCAATTAGGATCCGAACGATGCCCGAATTAATAGCACGATATCCAAAATATGTCCTGCATGTGGTTCAGTCCTCTACTGATATGTGTAGATATGGCGTGTAATGCTGTTGTGGTGCTATGTGCGTATGTGCACAAAGAATCTTTTCTACTGTCATTCTTGCCAGGCTTCGGGACCACCCTGCCAAACTTTCGACCCTCTGGCACAATATGGATGGCTAACGATAGGTTGAGGACACTTGTTAAATACTCCACTAGGGTTCATCCAGTTGCTTAAGCATTAACACTGGTATTCCGTGTGGACCCAACGCTTTGGATGACTTTGGGTTTCTGTTGACGTCTGTAACATCGCCCATCGTACATTGTGGTGGTACCTGCTCGACTGGGTGAGCTCTTGGGGTGCTCAATAAACTGCCGCTCAAAATAACAGTTATTGTCACCCCTAGCCACATTTTCGCTTGTGTGGGCCTACTAGCCTGTTGACTTCAAGAATAAGTTCACAAACTCTTGGGTCTTCAGGGTTCGTACGACGAAGCTCATCACGCTCAATTGCTAGTCCCGTCGCCTCTGCTGAGAAATTTGGTCTGATTTCGGACGTTCGACAGGTCTGTAGCGAGCTGCTGGAGTGATGACGTCCCGGAAAGATCTCTCAGCTACCCGAGGATCTGAGGGAGTGGGAAGCGGTGATTGGTAAATTCTTTGCATCCTTGCCAATCATCTTTCCCATGGTTCCGGAAAGTACGGCGTTTAGATGTTTTGAAATCGGGGTTTCTATTAAGGAGGGTGGTCTGAGCCAAGGGCAGGATACGTCATTCGTCAGACCTCGTGCAACAATGGTGCTATATGTCGAGCTGTGGCTATATCCTCTTATCCTCGTAGGAGCGTCTTCATTCACCGTGCAAAATGTGAAGTTATTAATTTACTAGGCCAAAGCTCATGATTCACATTGAAGTCCCCTAGCACCAGACGGTTATTGCCCTCTGAAATCGAACTAATATTGGGCATATAACGCAGGGCACAGCTATTCATCGGCGGTATGAACACATTATGCAGCTCTACCTCTATGTGTCACTTGAGTCAAGCTCAAGCGGGATAGGTCTGTGCTGGACGGACTGGTGTACTAGGAAGGCAAGACCTCCTCCACTTCTTGTGCGATTCTTCTGCAGAACGTTGTAACCATCGTATCGTTACAAGCAACAGGCGGCAGTGAGCTTACTTTTCCTGGATCGTGACGAACATGATTTTTTCCGACTCATAAACTCCGCAAGTTGCAATTGAAATCCAAGAATGTTGAATTTCCGGAGCGCTGAACAACAACGAGTGGTGTTAGATGCTGCGTTTGTTGCTGTTGGGGAGGCTGCGGAGACGTAACGTATTCCGACGACGACGAAGAATAGGATGACGTATACACACTGGGATATGTTTTGGCGCAGCAAACAGCAACATTCCTATATATCAGTAATCCTGCGGCAAAGGCCAGAGCACCCTCGACAGTGCACCCATAACCTACATCCATTACATCTCACCGTTGTTGACATGTGATGGATGGGGATCTGGCAAACGGAACAGATCCACACCGACCCGGGGTTTATCTCTATCCCGGCACGGACCAAAAAAGCTCGGAGCAGGCATTCCAGCAAAAATTGCCGCTCCCATGTTGAAAAAAAAATACCCGAACGCAAACACGGACCCGTGTCGACAAATTCCTCCGACTCAATTTGGTGCATAGAAGCGGCCGCGTGGCCAGTACTTTGTAGTTTGGTTTACTAACCCATGTCTTTTAAGGCTGTCGTATGTAAACATGGTACATACACCAACTAATTTTTCGTGCAGTTCTTTTTTATATTTTATGCATTGATTTTATATAATTATACAAAATCGCCACCTATCACAAAAAAATGCGGCTATTTATGAAGAAGTATAATATTATTGTTGTTGCAACAATAAATGCCTTGGGCAAATAAAACTCTTATAAATATATTAACGTTTATTATATGTTTGGAAGAACAAAGAACTTTCCCCTATTGCCCTTGATGCTATGTCTTACAAACATCCATTGTCCATTACTACATTCCAATAATAACAGAGTATATTTTTCACTTAATTCTGTTTTCACCATAAGAAAAATGCGACATTTTGTGACATGTGTTACGGTCACGATAACATCACTGAAATCTTAGCCCAAAAAATATATTCACTAATACCAGAAGCATATCAAAAAGAGGAATCTTCAAAGTAAATTTTAGCTCAGGCAAAGTGGATTATTGAACCTGTAATAAACATAATGACACGATGCTCAGCGATGAGATACGCCGTGAGGGCCCAAAAATTCTCCGCCCTTCCACATAGTTGCCAAATATTCGTATGTAAGATTTAAAATTATTTCACCCACACATTGAGTGTCTCACTCTGCCTCAGTAGACTCTGGCAAAGCATTTAGCCATACAACCAACAAAAGAGCAACACACAAAATACGGGAACGGAACAAAAGCGGTGAATACCCAAAAAGTAGCAACCTAGTAAATGCACAAAATATTACGCGTTAAATGCGAGGACATTTTCAACCTCCCCCTCCCCGTCCAGAGGAAACATACCAAAATTGGGAAAATATGTGCCTGTTACAGCGCTTTAGCGCCGAGAGAAGCACTGAGTAAATGGATTTTTATGGAATAAGGGATGCCGGTTATAGTGGGGTGCGGGACAGAAGTGACAAACCTTGTTATTTGGAAAAACAAAAAACAATAACATGAGCCTTATTAGTTGATTACAGGACACAATATGATGATTATCGGCTATGTGACAGAGACCATACAAATCTGAATACACAAAGCCAACAATATCCGACCATAGAGAAAAAACTGTCGGTGAAAAGTGGTTGGTTGTGAAAATGGCAACAGTGACAAGTGGTTGATGCGCACAGTGGGTATCAATAATGTAAAACAATAATTGGAGTATATGGAACAAATGCAAATGTATAACAATATTGAAGCTGAGTCCAACGGCTCTGGTTTGTTAAAAACATAAATAACCATAATAATAATAATTCGGAGGAAAAAGGAAATATAAACACAACGTGATTTTTGAAATGGGAACTTTTTCGATAAAGTTAATTGAATTCAACAGAATGTATATTCATGGTATAGCGAAAAGTGAATTGCACTAGAACTTAACATTGTGGTCCAATAATAGTTTTCGGCATATGTTTAGAAATTCCTCAATTCTAGCGAGATATAAAATATTCGTAAAGTTAATTCGCTCTCTTAGCACCATTTAAAATTGTTTTCCAATATAAAGCATTTTTATATATTTTTGTTGTATTAGGACGAAAATCATTATTTATGAAAGTTTTTTAATTTAATTAGTCGAGCTAACATGACCTAATCGAGGTAACATGTATTGAAGGTGTGAATTCTAGCGAAGTCCCACACACCCAACCAATATACTACGATCGTTTCGCTGGTTGTTAATTCAGCTCATCAGGCAAATCGGATGTGAATGGCTGGAAGACAAAGGCGGAGTTTGAAAACTTCTATTTATACAGACATTATTGCAAATTTGCAGATATGAAGTATTTTCGTAGCCTTTTCTATCAAGTCCACCTAGAGTCTAGGTTTGGTAATATGGACGCTCAGAGATTTTCCTTGGGGCAATTTTTCTCGTTCCCTTTTAAAGTTGTCTACACAAGCAGTTCTGTTCCGGTTTGTTGCCAAAACATTGAAAATTATGTCAATTACGAAAATTATAAAAGGAATTGGCAGAAAATTCTCAGTACCAGCATTTTTTTTCAATTCCATTCCCGTGCCCCTCCCACAAACATATAAGCTCGCCTAGCGTAGATTGGGACTTATGCATGGCTGCAGGACAAAAACATAACAACCATACCTAACATAAGACACAACATACAAACATATTCAACTTCCTACTACAACAACGCTGAGTGTTATTACCCAAATATGTTATACTGAAATCACTTTTAATATACAAAACCACGACAGAAACTTATTTAAATGTTTTCATTCGTAGATACATATAACGTCTTTTTAATAATTTATATTTTTTGTTGTGTTCGGCTTTTGTTTCCAAAATAGTCCAGATTTACATTCCACAATTTCCCTAGCGGCAATTTTTCTCATTCCCTTTTAAAATTGCCTCCTGTGTCTATACAAGCAATTCTGTTCTGGCAAGTCGTTGAAAATAATGTCAATTACGAAAAATATAAAATAAATTGCCGGTATGAGCAATTTTTTCCACTTCTGTACCCCTTACTACTCTCCTAAAAACAGAGGCTTACTGCAAGTAAACTTGACTAATTGGGACATACAAAACACATACAGTTAGTCAACAAATATTTTTTTTTTGAGGACCAATAGCAAGTGTCATATTTTGATGGGTTTTTACCTAATTTTATTTGATACATCATCAATCAATTAAAAGTGGTTTGTGCGTGACCTTATTCAATATTTAAATGGAGTAAAAGTTATTTTAGTCATTAATAGCCTAAAGTACATTCATTCTGGCAACAATTCAATTCAATATTGAGAAAAGGGTCAGAAAGTCATAACCCTAATGTTCATATATAAATACGAAACATTTATAAATTTCAACTTTTGATTTTGTACACTCGACGTTTCGGTAGTATTCATAAGAACACATGTATTTATAAAAATAGGTAAACAAAACTTTTGAAGTTAAACGGTTTTATGTATGTATGCTTACATTGCAATGTTTAAGATAAATGTACTAAAAACCAAAAAATAATAAAATAGATACAGTCGTGGGAATTATAAACATATGCATAGACTAGACTAAAATAAAACCGTGGGGCACGTCAATTGTCTACAATCGTTGATTAAAATGTTTGTTTTGTAATGTTCCACTATAATTAGGATGTTGTTCAACCGACAACGATGGACGTTTGATAAGTAGGGCTAGAATGTGGAAACAAGCTAGCAAGCTCGATTATAAGCGAGTTTTAGGGTTTTTTACCACTATGAGCGTGTAGTACTTTGTCGATTAAAGACAAACAACGAGCAGTGAAACGATTCCTCGCCAGCCAGCAGTGTGAATGTCCAACGATAAACTAGTTGAAACATCTCTTTTATTTACATGGAGTGTATAACAATTGGAATTTCCATGAGCAAGAAAATAGTAAGTAATTTCCTGCACATTAAGTCGATAATTTGTAGACAATTGACGTGCCCCACGGTTTTATTTTAGTCTAGTCTATGCATATGTTTATAATTCCCACGACTGTATCTATTTTATTATTTTTTGGTTTTTAGTACATTTATCTTAAACATTGCAATGTATGCTTAACATAAAACCGTTTAACTTAAAAAGTTTTTTTTACCTATTTTTATTTTCTAGTTTTTAGTTTTTATTTCGCATTCTGTTTAATTCTTTTAGTGCTTCATTATTGCAAGGTTTCTTGCCCGTTAGTTTATTGAAGTCCAACTCCTCTATACATAGTCCCTGCAAAGAGCCACGTAGGCTTGACCTTCTTCAAACAGTTTCGCACCTAAGTATACGACTGCGTGATCCACAGTGCTGCCCTGCATTTTATGTATTGTAGAAGCCCATGATAGTATTAAAGGCAACACACATCTGTGTGTATCGCTCCCGTTGTTTTGTTAACCTGGCTTCATATTCTTCAGGCGTTTCTGACGCTATCATCTGTGTGTATCGCTCACGTTGCTTTGTTAACCTGGCTTCATATTCTTCAGGCGTTTCTGACGCCGTCATTTGTGTATATCGCTGACGTTGCTTTTTTAACTTGGGCTCATATTGCTCAGGTGTTTTGACGCTAATTGTTCCCGTCGTTTCTGTAATCGACTATTTCTATCACCTTCACTTTCTTTAGCTCGTTTTGCTTTATACTTTTCTTTCGATTTTTGAAGCCTTTGTTTACGTTGTGTTGCAGTTTCTGTTTTATTTGTGTTTGTATTTTTTATATATTTTTTTACCATTTTGTTCCCACGAGTAATGGACATTTAAACGGTCGACCCCCCAGAGGTCCAATAAAGGGGCAAGGCTATATACAACAACATGCGCCTGAGTCTTGAGGGGAAAACACTAACGACATATCATTTTTATCCACCCTAATGCCATACAGTTCTGGGCGCGTTTTATCCTTTCACCTTAACTTGGGTGGTGTACCGCTAACGACGTATCATTTTTAGCCACCCTAACGCCACACAGTCCTCAACACGATAAAAAATCTTGACTTGGGTGGTGGATTCAGGCTGGATTAATCAGATACCTAAATTACAGATTCATTTTCTAAATTTAAATCTTAATTATACGCCATTTAGTGGCTGCGCCCATCTTAAATATTGAGGTTGTATAGTGCACTGTATTCTTCTTGTCAAGCCCTTTTATTTGATACCCATATTGGTGGGATTGATAAAAAATTGTTATCAGCCATTTGGTAGCGGCGGCCATCTTAGATTTCAATTTTGCATAGTAAATTGTATTCTACTTGTTGAGACCTTTCATTTGATACCCATGTTGATGGGATTGATAAAACCTAAGTTATCCGCCATTTTGTAGAGGCCGCCATCTTAGATTTTATTTTTATATAGTACATTGTATTCTACTGGTTTAGCACTTTCATTTGATACCCATATTGATGGGGTTGATAAAACCTACGTTATCCGCCATTTTGTAGCGGCCGCCATCTTGGATTTAAATTTTTTATAGTATATTGTATTCTGCTTGTTGAGCCCTTTCATTTGATACCCATATTGATGGATTGATAAAACCTACGTTATCCGCCATTTTGTAGCGGCCGCCATCTTGGATTTCAATTTTTTTATAGTATATTGTATTCTGCTTGTTGAGCCCTTTCATTTGATACCCATATTGATGGGATTGATAAAACCTACGTTATCCGCCATTTTGTAGCGGCCGCCATTTTGAATTTATAATGATAATGAATAAACATAATTGTATTGTCACCAAAATCGAAAGTGTATACAAAATTTCAGATTAATCGGTTGACAGGAAGAGGGTGAAATTTGAATTACTAAATTTGACCCAAGAATAAATAATAAATAAAACAAACGGGTTGAGCTAAATAAAACCATTTAATAAAAGCTTTGGGCGTACGGGCGTTAAATCTTTATTTGTGCAAGTATTCACCATGAAAGCAAACAAACCAAACGATTTTTGTACCTATCACACATTTTTAAAATAGCGTTTTTGTGGGTGACAAAAGAGGTTTAAATGTTTTTAGCGTACATTTTTGGGCGTTTGTGGGGTAGGTATCACAACCAGTAGACTTAATTTTTCCACTAATAGACCTAATCAAACCAGTCTACACAGAATAACATTATATCATTGTAACAAAGACCTACAAACTTTAATACGGGAGATGTTTGAAGGAGTGGTTCCATATATTGGGTCCTTTCGAGGCCCATTTCTCAGGTAATTATGACTTTCACTAGTAAAACATTTCCACTTTGCCTAGTCCATCTTCGAAGTGGATCTAATTGTGGGAGTCATCCTTGCGATAGTTATTGTGCCAAATAGCCATTTTACTTGGTCACCGTACGATTTTAATTTTGGACCATTATGTTAGAATCGTTGCAATTGGAATCACCACAGAATACCTCCAACTAAAGCAAAGTTGTTTCTTTTGTGACGGAGGTACATGTGTGTGTTGTCCGATATAGACCTTCTTGGAACATATTTTAGTCCTGTAGAAAGGACAGCAAGGTTCATCAGCCATTTTAGTTGGTACCAGCGTGGTTTTTTCGAAACGATTCGAGACATATCTTTTAGCTGCAGTTGTGCGAAAAATTCTGAATTTTTTTGTGGGAAGTATCCCAAGGAGTGGACGATATAGTCCATATTCGAACTAGTATACTGGTACGGGGTTTCTCAACTCTGAAATGGGTGCTAAGCTATGCCTATTGCAATGGCTCTGATAACTATCCCTGAACACCAAGATATTTGGTTTTGATTTAAACTTCGGTTTACATTCATTGCCGAATTTTTCCCTTGTAATACGTACAACAAAAACAGAGTTATATAACACGGAAATAAAATTCTTTAAATTGGAAATTGAGATAGCTGTGCGTCTTTTTCTGAATCTCTTATATATGACCACTAGGGCTATAACCAAAATAATACCACGCCAGTACCATGCACGATGGGGCCAATAGCAGGTTTTCGAGGCAAAAAGTCAATTTTTGAAGTGAGCAATTTGAAAAAAATAATAACGGATTTCGATTGCCAACACTCTGAATCACTAAAAACAAAAAAATAAATCAATCTGGTAACATCACATAGCGACATACTGATCTGGCAATGGTGACATATTTTCTTATGCATCATTTTCCGACATTCATTATAAATAAGTAGTGAAAGCATTTTAGGCGCCAAAAAGAACATTTCAACATTTTTATATTTTTTAAACATGGAAAGCTCTTCAATGGGTATGTAAAATAAGATAGTGTTAACAAATAATAAAAATGTTATGTGTGGTAAATGTATTTTTGAGTTAAGATGTTATGTCTTTTTTAGAGTATTTTGCTTTGTTATCCATGTGTTCTCTGGAATATAACTTTTGAGATCTAGGTAGATCTAGGATATTATATATATGTGGTGAAAGGTATTAATGTGTACTATCATTTTGTGAAAAAATTAGATGCGCCTATCTGCGCCTTTTCTTAAAAATCTGATTTCAGATGTCGTAATACTTAAAAATATGGACATTTTTATGTTTTGGTTGGCGAATAATCGGAAACCCATTAATGTTATCAATTGGATTTCGGAAAAATTTAATAGACGTATATAATAATATATATATAATAATATATAATTTCAAAGATGTCGCAGACAAACTTTGGCTTTTGTGGCGGAATCTTAGCCGATTTTTACTAAATTTGGAACCTTTGTTTATTAACTTATAACAACCACAGACAAAACCATGAAATTTTAACATATGTATATAGGGGAGCTATTTCTATATCTGAACCGATTTCAATATAACTTGAAAAACTTATTTGTAGTCCGAATTCCGTAACATTTTCCAAATTTTTTTGTAATTTGATGGAATTTGCATGCTTGGTCAATCATTTGCCTGAAATCGGGCGAACATATATATGGGAGCTATATCCAATTCTGAACCGATTTCAATATGATTTGCCAAAAATGTTTCTAGACCAAAATCCGTCACACATTTCAAATTTCATCAAGATTGGACATACATAGCGGGAGTGGTGCTCCAAATACCTAAAATCGGGCGAAAATATATATGGGAGCAGAATCAAAATCTGAACCGATTTCAATATAACTTGGCAAATTTATTTGTAGTCCTAATTCCGTGGTATTTTCCAAATCGCATAAAAATTGGGCAGAATTTGCGTGTTTGGTCCATCAATTGCTTGAAATCGGGCGAACATATATACGGCAGCTATATGTATATATGAACCGATATGAACCAAATTTGGCATATTAGTTTCTAAGCCCATTATAAACATCTGTACAAAATTTGGAAGGTCTAGCTTGCCCCAGTGATTTGTTGCCTCGAAAACATGTCATTGGCCCCATCGTGCCATGTGCGGAATTTAGTTTGATTCGGTGAAAAAAGTTTCAATTTCAATAATAAATTTCAATAATAAATAGCTTATTTAATAATAATATGCTATTATAATGGAAAACAGATAACAAAAAAACTACAATGAAAGCCTTGTATGTAATCGGTGTAGTATATTTCCATGATCTGTACGGCTATGTGGTGATATTTTTGAAATTTGCAAAAAATGCAGAAGTGGTCATGGTAACATATTTGATACAAATCAGAAGGTCTTGTATAATATTCGTTATTACAATTAAAATCCAGAAAAAATGGAATGGATTAGAGATCATTGCGACATCTCCACATATGGCAAATCAACTTTGTATCATTGCACAGTATATATGTTTGGATCCCAAAATAATTTGTTTGTGTCCAAACAAATATATGTTTGCAAAATTTTTTAACATATCTCATCTTTATTTGTTTGGGTACCAACATATTTTTTATGTTAGAACATATTTTTTATGGGTGGAGAGAGGATTTTTGTCAAAGAGAGTAACAACAGGGCTCTCGTGACTGTGGAATGCTGCTTTATAACAGGGGTGCTCAGAATAGTTGGTGTATTAATAGTGGTAAGACACTCTCCCCATTGCTAAGCAATGGCAAATCACAAATAAAGAGAGAATACGTGTGGTTTGTCTTTACGCTACCGTAAGGAAGCGAGCACCAATGCTTTATAATAAAGAGCTGTGTGTATGGTGTGATAGAAGACGGAGAAGCGAAGACAGGAGGGTAAAAAAGTTTGGTTTTTGGTAGTGTGTATGCGTTAAAACATGTGTGTTTCGTGCTTTGTTGTTGTTAACCAACGTAGCGAGCGAAGAGGATAAGAAAAATTTGTATTAATTATGTTGTTTTTTTTTTCAGTGTTCTAAATACAATCGTTGAGTAAAGACGGTCAAATGAGCGAATAAATCAGTGTTTTGTGTTTTCTTGAAGAAATTGTGCTTTTTAGTAAATTAAATGCCCAATACATTTTACAATTGCAAATGTATAACTGAATCAAAAAGGTGAATGGAAATATTTTATTGGACAAGGAAGAAATCGCATTTAATATTGGTAATTACATCAATACATTATTCATATATATACATATGTATATTTGAAATATGGATGTACCTATTTATTACATTATATAATCATTTGATTCCAGATGCCGATTTCCCGTTGATGATTTCAACTTTCAGGAAATGTGTTTTATTTCATAACTAAGGAGAAGCGTTCAACGATGTTTCTATGTATTTTTTTCTTTTTAAAAGTGTGACCTTTTATAAATTATTTCTTTCAGTTTTTCTTTTATTAAAAAAATTTAAAATTTTTTTATGTACCGATGTGTCTGTTGTTGTTTTTGCTTTTTTACATGACTTTCAATAAACCACCACCATTTATAAATGTGTGTATATGTTTGAGATAGACAGTGAG
This sequence comes from Musca autumnalis, assembly GCF_047663935.1. Taxonomy (NCBI): domain Eukaryota; kingdom Metazoa; phylum Arthropoda; class Insecta; order Diptera; family Muscidae; genus Musca; species Musca autumnalis. The sequence continues at coordinate 116,433,312 of NW_027411755.1, forward strand.
CGCTTACTGAGAGCAAGTGAGCATACATTTCAATGTGTTTCACATTGAAATTTACGCCCCTTGCTCTCAGAAAGCGCCCACGGTGCAAGTGTTAATTTTTTTGTGACGTTTGGGTTTGTATTTGTTTGCACCCAAACATATAATTTGTTTGCACCCAAACATATATTTTTTGCTGGACCCAAACTTATGTTTGGGACTGATTGCAAACAAATATATGTTTGCTGCAAAATATGTTTGGGACATATGTTAGAGAGGCCTTTTTTTCCTCCGTGCAGGACCTATTGATAAAAATTTCAGTTCGATATATTATCTAGAAGTATTTTTGTCACACCTTCCATGGGAGTGCCACTGTACATTGTAACATTGGGATTTTCTAATTGGATTGCCAGGCATTTCATTTGGAATACCCCTAATAAAAACTGATATTTAATTTTTGCCCTTTTCGACGCCTTAATATTATCTGTCTATAACCAAAATCATTCTTTTGTAATTGTGTGTGGCGCTTACTATATGTGAATTTTTTCCATTTTTTGTCCCACTGTGCATAATGTACTTTAGGCTGTTTGTTAACTCATGAATATGTTCATGAATTCAATTTAGCGGTCTTTTGGACAAGTACATTATGGATGAGCTGTTCCAGAGTGAGTGGTTTTGGGCCCATAAAATCATACACAACTTCAGTGGCAAAAATTATGTTTATTCCAGAGGGGCCGTAAAGTTCAATAAATGCGTAGACAAAAAAATAACAACAATCATAAAATAACCATCCACAACAACACAACCATATAATCAGAGACACAACTTTGGTAATGTAGCAAAAGCAAAGAGGCAAAAAATGAAAGTAGCGATGTTAATAATTACACTGCTTGAGTGCATTTCATTACGACCCTTCGACTGGGGAAGTTAAAAATGACATTTGTAAAAGTAGCACACAGAAGGAAACAAAACGAGGATGTGGTTGTTCTTCTTGGGGGTGTGTCATGCTGACAAAGCTGACAAATATAAATTGTAAGAAATCCAGTCCTCCCATCTTTCTTCTTTGTCAAGCGCTAATAGTTTGATTAATGGCTTATGTTTCGTTGTTGTGTTAGATGGGCATCCATTCATCGTAGTCCCATACGTCCTGTTGCTATAAAATGAGCAGCAACTTGCAAAGGTTATGAGGCTAACAATTGCGAGCGTGTGTACGTGCCCATAGTATATCGGTTCAGAAGCTTAAGGATGTGATTGAATTTAAGTCATAATTCGTCACAGAGGATATAAAAGAGAAGGAAAATGAGAAGGGACCATCATCTTTGGTTTTACGAATTTGATTTGTGGGTTTCTTCTTCACACGAAATTTGAAATGTAAGGTTAACGTGGACACGACAAACAGCATTTCTTCGTTTCGGAATCACATATTTTGGCGAATAGTGCTCAATTGCAACTTCTTAATTTCACCAAAAATAACAACTTTTCGGATTGCAAAACTTTGTGAGCTATCCAGTTACCTAGTAAAGTTTCTCTACTTCGGTATTGCATCAGAACAACTATGTACTCGTATTTATCTAAGTAGGGCGTTTTATGTCCACTTATGAATGTCGCAGCTACTACGCATATAATCATGTAATCAGTACTGACCTCCTCCATTTGCGAATCAAGTAACATGTGTACCAGTCAATCTGAGGGTAAGTTGTCCTAGCGACAAACTTCAACTGTGTGACAGCATTGACCGCTTTAGTTCGTGGTCAACCGATGATGTTGCATTTACACGATCATATTGAATATTTACTGCCCTTACTAGTCGCTTTTAGACCCTTCTCGTGGCCTTTGGTTGGTTGTAACTAATGTGGTGGGTGGCCTATTCTATAGCCAATGCTTATTACATTCATAATCTTGATGCTGATGACGATGATTGATAAAACCATGGCATGAAATTAATTTGAGGGTGTCATTTTTGGCAACATTTAAGTTTTCGTGAGTGTGTTTAGATTATGCTTTGCTAAATACTACTACGTGCTGCTTAAGTATTAGCGGGGCAATGAGGACTACACCAACTAGGGCTTTAGAGACAATTTTATTTGTCCACCCAATAGAAATTCAGGTAAGGTATGAGGCAGCCATCGCAGCTATAAGACTTAAGTCGATGAGCGAGTGGATCGTAAGAGACCACCAAACATACCACCAAAATATATTACAGGTTACAACGGGTGAGTCAATAGATCATATTGTATCAGACCGTATACCTGAAACAATTGAATCCGCCTTGTGTGAAATTTTAATACCAGACAGGGACATGTGGATCGATGGAACCCTAGAACGGATGCCAACTGGAAGCTGTGGGTTCACAGATGGGGCCGTTCTAGGGGGGAGAACGGGTCTGGGTCTATATATCGTAGACCAGGAAACTAGAATCTCCCTTCGACTGCCGGATCATAATACGATCCTACAGGCCGAAATCCGAGCGATCACAGAGTGTCTGAACTGGTTTAAAGCTAACACAAGGCCAATCACTGTAAACATCCTAACGGACAGTAAAGCAGCAATTAAAGCAATAACAAGCAAGACGGTGAAATCAAAAACTGTCCTGCAGTGTAAAAAATCAATCAACGACTACTCCCACCATGGTTCTGTTAACATTATGTGGGTACCAGGACATAAAGGGATTAGGGGTAACGAGATAGCCAACTCCTTGGCAAGGCAAGCCAGAGAGCAAGCTACGATAAGCCTAGATAATGCTAAGCCTTTAAAAGCGACGCGTCTAGAGTTAAAAGCATGGGCAGAAAACGCCCATACATCCCTCTGGAACACTGAAGAGAAAGGGAAAAATACAAAAATCCTCTGGGGAAACCCAGACCAGGATAAAACAAAGGAACTCCTGCAAATGAGTAAAAAAGACATTAGTAGACTGACCGGCATCTTTACAGGACACCTAGGGCTACAAGCACACCTGCACAAAATCGGTTGTGCAGAAAGCAGCGAATGCAGAGCATGCGGAGAGGACGACGAAACGTTGGAACACTATCTCTGTCATTGCCCAGCCTTCGCGACGCTAAGAAACCAATTTCTAGGAAATAACACTATACCAGAACTCCACCAAATTAGGGCAAGCGAGTTCAAAAACTTAAGAGATTATGTCAATGGCACAGAATTTCTTAACTGATAAATTTATTTTCTTTTCAATAAATTAAGCAATAAAAAATTTATTCCCCTTAGGCTTCCGAAATTAGAGCGCACAACAGGCCTATACTGGCTTAAGTGTATGCCCCATACGGGCATGTGGCGATTCTTATATTCGCCCCTCTTTTCAACCTAACCTAACCTAAATACTACAGCAAGAGGCATTAGTGCTCAATGGCATCATATTGGACATTAGATTGTGTAAAGAGATTATGAATAAATTACAATTGCATGCGACAGCGTAAAATCTGTAAACTTTTGATCGTACACATGTTAAATTATGATAACTTCCAAATAACAATGTATAAGGCCAGCTGTATTACTATAAAATTATGAATTATCATTTACAAATGTTTAATAAATTTTAGTTGTATTTATATATGCCTGTGCCATGTATATTTTTGTGGAAAATCATAGATATTAACTGGGTGTAATCTGGTGCGGCACTGAAGTTAGGTTAGGTTGCAATGAAGTGTGTTAAAAATGGATACATGTCATTTAAACCAGAGTGCTCTAGATTAATTTTGTGATTGAGGTAAGATGTTCCCTTTATTTATTTCTTTGTTTTTGAAGAACTGGAAACAAAAATCCTTCACTTTCAACGGCGTGACAGCGACGGCAGTTTATGGAGCACCCCGAGTGCAACGGGATGAAGAGGAGTGTGCTATGCCTTATAACAAGAACCCTCCCAGCCGAGGAGACACAGCCGGTTTGACCAACGAGTTGTGGGGTTTTGCTCTGACAGGTATACTCTTTCTGCCGACGCACAGTGGGGTGAGATCCCGAAAGAGGCAGATGAATTCAGGGGATCATTTGGGTGGTCTAGTGTTAATGTTTTTCGAATGTCTACGCCTCAATTAATATAACGGAACACAGTTTTGGTGCATATCAGGGGTTAGAAGAGGGTTGTCGAAGCCCTCATAAATTTGGGACCATAAAAGTATAAAGTATTTTCACGGTTTTATTTACATTTCTTATTTAAATAATCTCAGATGTTTCAATATGTTCAATTATAGTTTGACATTTGATTCTAGACCAAATTCAGTCCCACATTTCAAATTTCATCGAAATCCCACATATATAGCGCGTGTGGTACAGAAAATACGTGAAATCGGCCGAAAATATATGTGGAAGCTATATCCAAATCTGAACCGATTTCGATATAATTTAGCACACTTATTTGTAGACCGAATTTAGTCACACATTCCAAATTTCATCGAAATCGGACGTATATAGCGTGTTTGGTGCAGCAAAAACGTGAAATCGGGCGAAAATATATATGGGAGCTATATCCAAATCTGAACCGATTTTCACCAGCGTTCGAAAACTTACATTAAGGTACCGTACAATAACGTTTTGTAGCGTACCTAGTATGAAAAGTTACACTACGATAAGGTACCGTACATGTACACAAACTTAAAAAAAAATTTTAGCGTTTGTGTACATGTACCCAACGATAATCGTAGCGTACATGTTTGGTACGCAACCACCATTGTAAAGTAACAACCACGTACCCAACCGAAATGGTTGGGTACGTACATTATAAATGTTGCGTGTACATTAAAAAACCACGTAGCGTACATCATTATGTACCCTAAAAAACAAATAGAGGTTGTGTACACCTGGGTGATGTTTTTAAAGAGGTTGCGTACACCTAAGTGATGTTTATAAAGAAATATTAAATATGAATGGCATGAGGAAAAATACAACCATAAAAATAAGAGTGAATATCGTATAAATAAAATACAAAAGTATCTATATTTATATTTAACCAGTAAATATAAAAACATTTATTTATTTTATAAAAAATTAACGAATATATAAAAGATTAACATGTGAAAACATATGTAACAGATTATATAAAATGATAAAGAAAATAGAATTTAACAGGAGAAAGCTCAACGTTCATAATTGAAATCCCCATTGACTTTTACCATTAATATATGTTCAATATTTGTTGCTGACATGCGGTTGCGCTGATCAGATAATATGTATTTCATAGGAGAAAATAAGCGTTCCACGCTTACTTGGGCTGACGGTATTGCCTGTACAATATTAGCAATCTCACTGATAATGGTTTTCTGAGAGTACCAAAATTATATTTTCGTTTAGTGGCAATCTTGATTGCCGCTCATAAGTGGCAAAATCAGCTTCTAAATTGTGTAATTTAGATGAACTCGGAATTTCTGTGGTAGGATCTATCATTTGCAGATAATCGGAAAAAGATTTGGCTGCATGTGGTCTGCTCGGTGATGGAGTTTCTTCTAATATTGGGTGGCTTGTATTGTGTTCTGAAACATAAAAGATTATTAATATAAATAAATATGCATTGTTTTGGTTTACTTAAGCAAACTTACCTTCTGTTGAGTTCATGCGTTTATATAACGATAGTTTGTTGTTCTTCGCCCTTTGTTTTTGTTCGCACGTTAAGCATACTTTGATTCGTGGATCCAAGAACACAGCTGCGTTAAACAGTTCATTTTCTAAAAGTTTATCCTTTCTTATCTTCAAGGACTCCTTGAGAAGGGTTTTAATGTTGCTATCCGGTAAAGCATCAATTTGAAATGTTATATCCATAACAATAATGTATAGTTCACTATAGCACAACTGTTCGCTTTGTAACTTAATGGTAGCATTGTAAATAGGTTTAAATAGTGCCAAGAATTCAGTTGCGAAAGACCATTCTTCAGATTCAAGAAATAAATCAGGATAATCCTTGCTTAATGTTTTTATAATATCCTTCATTTCCAGGATTCTTTCAATCATTTTATATGTTGAATTCCAACGTGTTGCACAATCAATGATAGGTTTTTTGTAGAGTTCACTTCTTAGAAAATTTAAAATCATTTTACTTCTAAGTTTTTTTTTTTTTTACCACGAATCGTATCTTATCGACATTGTCTTTTGTTGCCGACTGTTTCAGAACATCGTTTACACACAGTTGGAGAGTGTGAGCACCACAAAGAATGCTAGTAATTGTGTTCGATGAGATGTTAAAATCAATTGATTCAATTGTGTCAATAGCTATTCGGCAATCGATATAATCTTCACCTTCTTCGAAATCCACGGCATCATCATCTATCGACAATTGCATCAGGATTCGTACAGTTTTGAGCATATTTGATCCGTTGTCGGTTGTAATTGTTAAAATATTACGTATATCAACATCATATTCCTTTAGAACATCCAATATAACTGTTTTTAAATATTCAGAAGTGTGACTTGATCTAAGTTCCTTTATAGCCAACGTTTTAACAACGATTTTACCATGTTTAATGTATTGAACAGCATACTTAAGTCCAGCCTTGTTGCGACATCCATCTTAAGGGAAAATAATATCCCTTTAAGATCGTTTGAGATTTCCCTTTTAATATTTTTTGAGAAACCTATAAATCGTTCCATTACGTTATGTTCATTTACCGTTATCCCGAGTAAACTTTAAAACAGGTTCTATAAGAACTTTGAAGGCTTTATCTTCGTCCATATGTAAAGGACGTCCATTTTTCGTAAACAGTTCCACCAATGCTGTTTCAATGTTTTTTGGATTCACACTTTTTTTAATAATACTTTGATGTCACTTTTTTTCTTTTACGTTTTCCCGCTTTTGATCAATATAGTTCGCATACAAATCGGGATGCACATTTTCAAATATCGCTATAAATTTGCGGAATGCCAATTTAAAACATTGTTGACGAAATTTTGTAAATTTTGTTTTATTTGATTCGTTTGGTCTTGGCATTTTTATAATTATTTTCACTTAACGTTTAAAAATGAAATACTCGTAAATAGCAATTGCGGCGTTCTTTTGCATATATGGTTTGCAAAAAATGAATTTTCTTAAAAAAATTAGTTACCTGCAACTATTCCAAAGGGTTTTCGCGAAATTTTCCATAAATTATACAATAAGACTACGAGTGTAACAAACTCAAAAACTAGATCATTCATGTGGTAATATGTGTAACAATACACAAGAAAGGTAAAAACCAATATTGTGGTTTACAATTTTTTAACTCATAATTTTTATGATGTCAAAAAGAAGGGACAGGTACTTTATGGTTTTGGTGTGCGAGCAATAATATTTCTAACTAATTCTGACTTTCTAACTTATCAAAACCAAAATTCCGATAAATTCTACCTGTAAACAAACTTTAAAAATATAGCAGACCCAAAGAACGGATGTTGCCTTCACAGCTAGGTACCAGTCCTTGGTTACCTCAACGGCAATTCATAATTAGGAAAAACACAAAAAAGCAAAAAGTAATTCTTATTGTGGTGTTGTAGCATTTCTTTTGTAAGATGATGTTGATACTGAAAACAATTTACTTGAAACTGTTCTTCGATGCTTTCTTTACATTGCTAAAATTTGAAAATGAACCACATGTTTTCACAATACAAATGATACGATTTTTAATAATAAAAAACTCCTCCATAAACTACAGCCCTATAGCAACCCTTTTGAAAAATGTCAAGCTTTTAGATATTCGATGAGAGAGTTTTGTTTAGGCATTCCTAACTTCTTGCATAAGTATTTATGACATTTTTAGTCCTAATTAATTGAAGATACATATTCATTTATATTTACTTGTATTTCATTTGTATATATTCCACAAAAATTAAAGTTAATATTTGTAATACCTTATTAACCAAACAAATGTAAATGTACCTTACCAACACTTTCTTTCTAAAGGTACATTATGATGTACTCTACGTGGTTTTTTAATGTACGCGCTGATGTACGCAACCTTTTCGGTTGGGTACGTGGTTGTTACATTACGATGGAGGTTGCGTACCAAACATGTGTGTTTGACGAACTTTTCGAATCTCGTTGGGTACACGTACACAAACACTAAAATGGATTTTTAATGTTTGTGTAAGTGTACATAAACTTTATAATTTTTTTAGTGTTTGTGTACATGTACGGTACCTTATGATAAGGTACTGTTTGTTTCCGAACACTGATTTTCACCAAAAGCAATAGCGTTCTTCCTATGGCTAAAAAAATTGTAGTCCCCAATTGTTAGCTGAATCGGACAAAAAATGCGACCTGTACGTTGCGAACAAAAATATATGGACAGACGGACGGACATGCATAAATCGACTCAGAAAGTGATTATATGTATATCCCCAAAGGGAACTATGGGTCTATTTCGTTTCCTTTTGTATGTTACATACAAATGCACAAAGGACATAATAACCCTTACCAGAGTGTGGTGTAGGATATAATAACAACCATAAGTATAATAGCGAGGAAAAAATCCATAATTACCAGCTTTTTAATAAATGACTATTTGCACCATTTCTTCAATAAAAAAATAACGGCAAAAAACGGCATGAGTTATGAGTTGATTTTGAAAGAAAACACTCTACACTAAAATACAAAATTAAAATTTTCACACCTCTCAGATACTATCTTTTTATACCCTACACCACTATGTGGAAAGGGTATTATAAGTTTGTTTTGGGAAAAATTCATGTAACACCGCGAAATATTCGTCGGAGACCCCCACTGTGGTATACCAAACTTCATATCTCGGCGAGAAAAAGCGATTTTGAGATGTGTGTCCGTCCGTCCGTGTGTCCGTCTGTCCATTATAAATTGTAATCAAACACCAGGCCGCAATTAAGGACCGATCGTCACGAAATTTGGTATGGAGGTCGGTTTCACATCAGAATAGATCGCTATTTTAATTGGTGATGATCGTGAAATATTTAGCGGGTTAAATGGACCAAAAACATAATTTTTATCCGATTTCTCAGCTGCTCTGTAGGTCGCAATAATAGTCCGATCGCCTCGAAATTTTAAGTAAGGTAAGAGTATATGACAAAGAGGAAGCTTGCAATTTGAGATGGCGATCAGATAATATTTAGAGGGTTAAATGGACCATAACTTTTGTGTGAAAATTGTGAAAATTTTTAATAAACAGCTTATATCTTTGTTCCTGAAAGACACCTTCCCAACTCGTGAGTTATATTTGGAAGACTATCTCTTGACCTTTCAATTGATGTCAATTATGTTGATGTACGTGATCAGATAAACAGAGTTTACAGCCATACATATACCCGCTAGAGGTCGCAATTTTAGCTCAATAGTCACGAAATTTTGCACGAAGTAAGAGTTTATCTGATATTATTTTAGCGGTTGACTTAGGTCATTACTTTTGTATGAAAAATATACAAATTTTATTTTTGGTCCATATTTTCATTCCTGGAGGGCATATACCGGCAAAGTAGCCTACATATGGAAAAATAACTACTGATCATTCCCCTGATGCAAATTGCAATAATGTGTCTGCTAGATAACGCACCTACTGCCTGATATATAATTTTGTGTAGAGAACCAAAATTTCCTCCCATGCTACAAATTGTCTCTATCATGACAGAGAAATTTTCAGTTCAGTTGTCAAATTGGATTTTTATACAAATATTGCAACATGGGTCGCCTCGCCACCTATTTTATACCTCAGGATTTAGGGTAAAGGGGATACAAACAAAATACGACCAACGATGTGTCTCATCGCAATATTGGTTTTAGACCCCAAGTATATTTGGACGAAATTCGTTTCAGACAATTTGGAGTCTATTTAGCGCTGTCCGTTCATCTGTCTCTCTTAATGTTTACGATAACTCTCGAATGGATTTACCGATTAGAAACAAATTTTATACAACGTAACATTTTGACTAAACTTGTTTAAGTTCGAATGTAGGCTATGTCGGTCCACACCTCCCCCAAAAAAGTTCAAAATTGTTTTCGAAAAATTGTGTGAACGATAACTGGCGAAGTGAGCAATCGATTTGCTCCAAACTTTCCATATATTATTATTCCTTCCAGGTATCGGATGAGACTATATCGGATGAGACTATATTCGGAAAAGGGAAATTTAAGAGTCCTCTAGAATAGTTTTGAATTTTTTTCAGAAAATTGTACTTGCGCTGCAAATCCGCAAGTTAACTCTCAAGGGGATTTTCTGATTGGTCGAAACTTTACACATCGTATTATTTCATCCAGTCATGTGTCAGGTCGGAATATGGACTATATCGGTCCGTCCTTCGAGTACCTCCCACACAAAAATTTGGGAAAAGTGCAGTTTGAGGACCCGTATCGGATCTATTTGATTATTATTTTCTTTTTTTTTTGAAGAAGGTTCTTTTTACGGTCTGTATTCTCGTCCCTTCCCCGGGGTAAGTCATACTTCCTGAGATAATAGTCAGAAGTTCCAAACACCCCTGCCGGCTCCAACTAAAATTACAAATCTGAAAAAAAATTCTCAAATATTTCCAAAACTTAGAATTTAGCTTACAAAAATTCATTTTGGTATAGCCCATATTACGATACCTACAGATTCCACGTATTTTGAAAACAAACTCGTGTTACAAAATAAATATATTTTTAGAGGCTGAAGGTATATCACCGTTAGCGCAGCTGACTTCTACAATCTTCTTTGGTGTGTAATTGAACATGAGGGGCTAATCAATGTGAATTTTCCAATTTTTCGAATATTTTTTACAAATGTATAATTTATATATTTTCCACAAACATCCCAGTAAGGACCAAGGGAGGCTTTTCTTATATCAATGGATTCATATTAATTTATTGATATTTGACCTAGTTTTTATCGCCGAGTCCGAACGGCGTGTCCTAATTTGCCACTTGTAGAGACGTTTTTCATGGCTGAAATACTCAGGAAATATCGCCAACATTACTAAGGGGTATTTTGCCACCGTTGACAATCGAACCCGGACATTCAGCGTGCAAGGCGGTTTGCACATAGCTAATTCCTACAGGTTGTGGTGTAGGGTATCACATGGTCGGCCCCGTCCGACTATAGCCTTTGCTTACTTGTTTATAATTCCATGTACTTTCAGAAAATATGGAAAATATGGACACATTTTTGCTTAATTTTAATTATAGTTGTACACCACATTTTCTATGACGCGTTTTTTCTAAAATGTTAATAAGCATCTGTATTTGACTATTCCATTCAAAAATTATCACTTTTGATACGCAAAATCAAAAATATTACACATTAAAAACAGCAAATTTTATTTTTTTGCGGGTACTTTTGAAAATGTGAATAAAAGTTCAACTTTAGCACAGTGTAACTGTAAAAATAAACAACATATGACCTTGATATTTTCGATACAGACGTAGAATTCTTTACCCTATAACCGTATAATAATAGTTGTTCAAAAACCGAATTTCATTTTTTGAATTAATCTGCGTGTTTTGAGATTTCAAACCCTCTGTGCGACGTCACTGTGTGAGCCGTAGTGCTCGACGGGAAGTGCGTCTTATCAGAAGGCCAACCTTTTGGTCAGTTCCAACTTTCTCTTGCGCTATTGTAAATTGTAATTTTCTCTGCACACAGGGGGTTTTCGTAGGAAGACTCGAAGGTTATTTGGTTTGTCGCTGATCTAGATATTTTAAAACCTAATATATGTCCTGTGGTCAGAGAAGGAGTATTTCTACTGAGGCCCCGCACTCATGTACCTCGTTTAATAGATTCTATGAAAATATTGCTATATCTAATACTTCTTTCCTAATTCTGTTAACAAAAGTTGTTTTATTACGAAATCTGCTGGGAATTAGATCGCTATCGATATACGTACTTCGTTATGAAGGTGGTAATATCGGCGGTATCGGTAACAGCGTAAAAATTGATAATTTATATTTAGTCTCGCTATTCTCTATTTAGTCTCGATTGGTTCTTCTCAAACTTCCATTTTTTCTTTATTGCTGTCGTATTTAGAGTCAGTTCGGTAAACTTAAATCTCTCCCTACATTCGACAACAGATGCCATATGTGGGAGATGTTTGCTCACGATCGCTTGATGACAACAAGGCGTGACTCGCAGGCAGATCACTGGGTCCCGACGGTACTGGGTTAAGTAGGCCCTGCACCGCAACTTTTATTTATTTTCCATCTTCCATTTATGTATTTTTTGGTCCCCGGGGAATACAAGGTTATCGTACCACTCCACCCCAGACTGGTCATATGTGATTTTCCTCATTTATGGCAGAGAAATTGAGTGTCCCTAATGATGTAGTTGACCGGCACTGTATGTCCTTCAATGAAATCGCGAACATATAGCTGACTTTTTTCGATTAACATTTTGGAAACGTTGCCGGTTTTTAGATCTGTTCAATGGTTGAAGTTTTAAATCCTGGCCGAAGTAAATGGCAAAATGGGACCAGATACGAACAAGATAATCTGTGAAAATCGCAGTTTCCGTTTCAGTTAAGCAAGATAGTAATGGTAACAGAGCCTTTTAATACCGGGTACGATACATTGATAAGGTATATGTCTCAGCTAGTAAGCACCACATGGCAGGCGAAACGTGTTCTATGTCCTACACCACCATCCCTTGTTCAAAAGGTTTTCACTTATAAACATTTCTTTTAGGGAATATTATCCGACTACCACCAAACTCAATATTCTTCTTCCTCACTCGGACCCCCACTAACAAGCAAAATTTCGTGACGATACGATCGAAATTGCAACCTGCAGCGTGATTTCAGAAAAATAGATGACTTGAATGCATTACCGACTATTGTGATATTTCCATTGTTTGACCACCTTCGCTAACCTTTGCATCAATGTAAAGGTAATATTTTCTTCTTCCATTGGCAGGCTTTGCCGTTGGAATATCCCTACCAGAAGCCGAGATATTTGCAAAAGAATAAAAATTTTAATATTTCTCCACATGAGTTTTTCCCATTCCGACCCATGAATATTATCCGACTATCACCAAAGTCAATAGGCTTCTTCCCCACAATTTCGTGACTATCCGATCAAAATTCAAACCTGTAGCGTGATTACAACAAATGGAAGAATTGGATGCATTACAGATCATTGTGATATCTCCCTTGTTTGACCACCTTCGCTACCCTACTTTGCATCAATGTACACTGAAAGAAAAATGCTTCGTTGTATCAATGAACGGGTTTCATTGATTATTTTTCATTGATGCTATGAAACGTTCCATTAATATAATGAAATGTTTCTTTCATGCTATGAAACTTTACGTTATTTAAAATTTAATGATTTTTGTTTTCATTGTATAAACGAAACGGATTTCATTGATGTAATGAAACTTTTAATTTATGTAAAGTTAAGAAAAATATGTAAGTTTTGAATTCAAACTACATACAATGGGTATAAAACAACTAGAACGCAAAACATTTTTTCAAAAAATGGCGAAACAATTTTATATTCGATGTTTTTGGTTGCTCCAAAAATTAATGAAACAATTTCATTAAATAAATGTTTCGTTAAATAAATGAAACATGTTTGAAATCCCTAATACTATCGTATCTAATATTATCTTTTGTGTAGGTATTATTACCCTTTTCGCATTTGTATTCTTTGTAAATCTGTTAATTTATAACATTTGTCTTCTAGTTATTTTGTTTTTTTTTTTAACAAATTATATTTTTGACAATCACAAAAAGAACACGTATATTGGAAAAAAGTTATTTTACGTCTGGTGTTTTCAACTTTACAAAGTGTGATGCGTTTAATATGAAAAGAAAATGAAAATATTGTTTTTTATGTGTTCAGTTGTTCTTTTAAGTGAATTTTCATTTATATGTCTCTTTGTAATGGAAGCATTCAATAGAAAATCTAAAGATGAGTGGAATGGCGGAGAATTGGCCAACCAAGCACCTCAAATTTAGAAAAAGGAAATCTTGTATTCTAACAGCTTGGAAGTACACATTGAATTACCCATAGTTTGCTGAAGAGCGGCAAAAATTAAAGGTAAGTTAATGTTTAGAAAACCAGATAAATTACTAAAAATTGTTTGTTTTTCAATTTTGCTTACATATGACAACGCCCAGAAGGATAATTAACTTCGCTGAAAGTAAGTATGAAGTGTTTAATGTGAAATAAAAATTCAAATATTGGTTAAACTATTTTTTATATTTTTTATGTCTTGGTTTTTTTGTCAATTTTCATTTATATTTGCAATGGCGATAAAAAATAGAAAACCTAATGATCAGTGGAATTACGAAGACCTTCCGTGGTCAATGAAGCACTACTCCCTTAAGAAACCAAATGCTGTATCCCAACATCATCGACGTACACAGGGGATGACACAGCGACAAAAGTTGGAGGTATGTTATTGTTAAGAAAACCAGTTGATTTGTTAACAATTTCTTTATTATTTCAATTTTATCTTACAGATGACAACGCCCAATACTATCATTACTGTGGTTAATACCTGATGAATTGAAAATAACTTGTTGTATTTATGGTCAACACTAATTGCAATAAAACGAAATAAACATATTTAGCATTGACTTCAGTTTTGTTCATTACGTGAGTATGAAACATGAATGAAATCTTACGTTACATTAATGAAATGTGTCATTGATTTTGAACCAACGTAAGGCTTCATTGCATAAATGAAGAAGTTTCATTACAACAATGAAAGTGTTTCATTGCATTAATGAAAAAGTTTCATTGCATCAATGAAGGATTTTCATAGCATTAATGAAAAAATTGCATTGCATCAATGAAGAAGTTTCATTGCATAAATGAATAAGTTCCATTGCATTAATGAAAAAGTTTCATTGCATGAATGAAGGATTTTCATTGCATTAATGAAAAAGTTTCATTGCATTAACGAAAAAGTTTCAATGCATCAATGAAGGAGTTTCATTGCATTAATGAACAAATTCGTTAATTTTACTTCAATGAAACTCAATGAAACTTTTTTCATTAATTCAATGAAGCTCTACGTTGGCTCAAAATCAATGACAAATTTCATTGATACAACGTAGGATTTTATTCATATTACGTAGCTTTTTCTTTCAGTGTAAAGAAGATATTTTCTTCTGCCTTCTTCTTTCTTTCTTTTTCTTTCCTTTTGGAATACTCCTACTAGAAGCAGAGATATTCACATAAAAATAAAACGTTGACTTTTCTCCATATAAGTTTTTTTCTTATTCCGACCCCTGAATATTATCCGACCATCACCAAACATAATAGGCTTCTTCCTCTATGGGACCCGTATCAACTCCCACAATTTCGTGACGATTCGTTAAAAATTGCGAGTTTGATTACAAAAAAATCGGAAAATGTGATGCATTACCGACTATTGCGATATCTCCGTTGTTTGATCAACTACGCCAACCTAGTTTGTATAATTGTAAAGGTGGGATTTTCTACTTTCATAGTCGGGCGTTGGTTCTGGAAGGTTTCCAGCCAAAGCTGTGGTATTCGTCATTACAATTATAATAGCAAAAATAAAAAGTTGGGTTGGACTAACGACTATTGCAATATCTCCATTGTTTCACACCTACGACAATCTACTTTATATCATTGTAAAGGTGATATTTACTACTTTCATTGCCAATTTTTTCTTTTGTATACCTCTTATAGAAGCCGTGATATTAGCTTTGAAATAACGTTGACTTTTTCCCCAAATAAGTTTTTGGCCCATTCCAACCCCTGAATATTATCGGACCATCACCAAAATCAATACACTTCTTTCCGCATCAACACCCAAAATTTGGTGGCGATTCGATCAAAATTGCGACCTTTAGCGTAATTACAAGGTTTAGATGGACAGACGGACGGACGGACACACATTGCCAGATCGACTTAGCTCGTCGAGGCATAAATTTTTTTGGTATGGTTCTACGACCATTGTTTCGATGTGTCACAAACTTTTTTATCAAAACCAACTTATAATACACGGTAGGTAATTTTCAGACAGGCTTCAAAATTGTTCTACATTGTATTTCGTGGTAGAACAAACCTGGTAAAGTATAAACTACAACAAATACAACTCAACAACAAGCACATAGAAATTTGTTTTTGTTTTTAATGCAAGGCTGTTCAAAGTGCGCACTTCCCCTGTCGGTGTGTGTCAATTTGCTCACACACACAATTTAAAAAGAGAGCTTTTGTTTTGAATATTTTCAAAATTACCAATCAGTCTCTATTGAACATTCAATGAGGAAGTTTCTGTTTTCGATTTTGTCTATGAAATAATATACGTACACTGAAAAAATGAATGAAGATACTGAATACGAATTTTTATTTGCCGAAAATTATTACGGCAAATTAGAGTGTTTGGTTTGTCAGAGCACTTTGGCGCAACAAATTATAAAACCAACAGTCATATTTGAAACATAAAATAAAAAAAAAACTTGTACAATATTTCTCACAGTCTGCAGAGGCAAAATGAAAACATTGAAATTTCCCAGTTGTTCAATAAATAGCAATTGTCTACTTTGACATAGGCATGTAACTAGTTACTCATTGATCCTAGTTACTTTACACCCAAAAATGGCACACAAAATAGCCTATAGCCCACTTTTGTCACTGGAAATGGGCTTCCTTGCCTATCATGTCAATTCACTAGTTACAGGTAATGCGGCGTGTAATATATTGACTATTTTATAGACTACCGATGGATAGTGTAATAGACAATGTTTCTCTCTTGTAATCTATTTTCAACATTATTTCTTTTTTTTTAACAAAATAGAAAAAATATTCTGTCATTTTGTTTGTTTATTCATAATTAAATAAATAAATAAATAAATAAATAAATAAATAAATAAATAAATAAATAAATAAATAAATAAATAAATAAATAAATAAATAAATAAATAAATAAATAAATAAATAAATAAATAAATAAATAAATAAATAAATAAATAAATAAATAAATAAATAAATAAATAAACAAATAAATAAATAAATAAATAAATAAATAAATAAATAAATAAATAAATAAATAAATAAATAAATAAATAAATAAATAAATAAATAAATAAATAAATAAATAAATAAATAAATAAATAAATAAATAAATAAATAAATAAATAAATAAATAAATAAATAAATAAATAAATAAATAAATAAATAAATAAATAAATAAATAAATAAATAAATAAATAAATAAATAAATAAATAAATAAATAAATAAATAAATAAATAAATAAATAAATAAATAAATAAATAAATAAATAAATAAATAAATAAATAAATAAATAAATAAATAAATAAATAAATAAATAAATAAATAAATAAATAAATAAATAAATAAATAAATAAATAAACAAATAAATAAATAAATAAATGTACCCTTGATCAATTCCTTCCGAACTATAAGTCTCTTCAATTTCATTGAAATTGGACATACGTAACAAAAACATGAAATCGATAAGAACCGATCTCGATATAACATGGCACATTTCTTTCTAGACCAAATTCCGTTACACATTCCAAATTTCATTGAAATTGGACATACATAGCGTGTTTGATGCATAAAATACGTCAAATCGGCCGAAAATATATAAGGGAGTTATATTCAAATCTGAACCGATTTCAATATAATTTGGGAGCTATATTTAAATCTCAATCGATTTGAATATAATTTGGTAAATTTATTTCTACATCAAATTCTGTCACACATACTTAATTTAGATATTGTAACAGTAGCAGTTCCAACGATGTTTGCATACCAAATTTAAATTTTTTGGATGTACCTCCGGTTTTGATCGTATGTATCCTGATATAACATATTTTAATTCCAGACGATGTTGCAATATACCCCAAAAATTTCAGGAAGGTCGGTTCAGCGGTTTTTGAGTCTATAAGGCACAAACAAACGTACAAACAAACATTTTTCTATTTAATATTTGTAGATGTTGGGATATATGAGGCTCTCAGTGCCAAAACGGCCTAACCCACATGCCAAAAATAATCAAATTGACTATAAAGATTTAACCGGAACCTTTTGAAATAAATACTAAAACACTCCATATTGTATTGTATAACACTAGGTTATACTACCGGTTAAAATAATGCAATTTGGAGTTTTTTAGTATTTCTTTGAGGGTTCCGCTCAAATCTTTATAGACAGTTTAATTTTTTTGGGCATGTGGGTTAGGCCGTTTTTGGCGCTGAGCGCCTCATACGAGTATGTACAATAAATATATTAAACTTACCTACAACAGTCTAGATTTTCAATATTTTATTAACTCATAAATTCTTCATTTAGGATTAAAAGTCAAAATACTTTCCATTTAGAATAAAATCTTAAAAGCCAAAGAGTTAAACTAACCAACCGGCTTTACTTAACTGCAATAAGTTATTTTTGTTGTTGCTGTTGTTCCTTCTCTTTGAAAAGAGGAGACTAGGTCTGCTTCTTTATCTTCTTTTGTCATTTCAAAGGATACGTTTAATATTTTTTATGATTATGATTATTGTTGTGGCATGTATGGAGGAAAACAAATTTTTTATTCGGAATGTGAATTCATAGAGCAGTTAGCTCGCTCAACCATACCAAATGGTAATGACTGGCGGAGTATGAAACTCTTTGAGCATAATAAAAAGTTGGAGGAGAATGAAACACAAAAGTCTATAAAAATGTTGTAATAAAAACTGAAAATAATCGTAATAACGATAAAGATGGCACCAACCAGCGGTCGGAAATAAATACCAGTGCCACCACCACCAACATCAATGATAGGTAGTGTGATCATTTTCCTCCACTCTGGGTGCTCCACTTTATGATGTGTGCTTATCAGCCAGAAAAAACACTATAACCGATAACAGCTTTCGACGGCTATGTGTGTCCGCATGTTTCTATGATGTGTGGAGTATTAGGATAAACCTATTTGAGGGAGCCGAACTCGTTGTAGATTTGACATTTCATTTGCAGCGTTTGGTGTGGTACTTTCAGCTTTTTATTTATTCGGTTGTTTGTTTGCTTCAGTTCCAGCCTTCCACCAACCACCACATTGGCGATATAAGGCGAGATGCCTACGATTATCAGTCTGTCCTTTCAAAAGTTACAAATTTGTTTTTTATTGTAATGACACCGTTGGCGAGATAGCTTCACCAAAGATGGAGACAGAGAAAAAAACAAAACCTGTATTTTTGTTTAAAAGACATGAGCGGAAACGTTGTTACAAATTGAAACTACATACATGTGTATGGGATGGTATGCGATGAAGATGGCAGCTGTAGGATATGGCAATACTGTCTGAGGGCAAGAGAGAAGGAAGAAATGGGTGTTCTTATTTATCACAAAAGAAATTAGGAACATTTTAAGAAAAACATTTTCTAATATACCCCGGAACCAATGGCTTGTATGCATTTACGATACTTTTAAAAAGATTTCTATTCTATTTTCTATTTCAGTTGGAATTTAGAACATACAAATACAATGAAATTAAAACCATAAAAACAGTTGTTTTTTTTTTTGAGGTTGTGAAGCCATTGCATTTGACGGTTTGGTGTAAAGTGTGTATACATTTCTACAGCAGGATATTGTGAATATCACAAGAGAGAGTTTTTCTCTTTTCTGACCCTTAGTTGGGTGCTAAAAGGATCGTACGTCAATTAAGCGAGTTGCTCTGCATTTCCGGAGCGCAGACACAAATCCCTTGTGTGCTTTTCGTTGTTTTTTATGCACTGAAGATTGTGCTTTTGTCAGTCAGAGCGGCTTCGATTAAACATATTTTGCAAAGTCAGATATGGTCTAAAAACTTTTGGCAACGTAGGGGTTCGCAACTGACGAAAAAACGTATACGGCTTCTCTTTGATCTTCTCCTGAAGTTAAAATTAAATCGATGCACATAGGGTTAAAAACCAAAAAAGGCGCTTTAAAAATCAAAACATAATTTTTTAATAATCTGTCTTGTCAGAGTTGAGGAGTACAAAATTCTAGCTCGCTATCCAAAAGAGCAATGCCGTATGTTGTTTACTTTTCTTGTTGCACTGTGTTAAAATTGAGAAAAGTTTTTGCGAACATTAGAAAAAACACAAATTTGGGTGGTTGTGAACGGCGATAACGTAGTTTACAGTATGTAAAAGTGTCATTTTTAGTATGGATGTATCAAGTAGAAGTATTTTTTAATATTTTGGAAAACAACTGTTCTACAAAAGTGTTGTAGATATACATATATTATATATATATATATATATATATATATATATATATATATATATATATATATATATATAGATATACAAATCTTCAAACGCGTCCAAATTTTCCACAATTTTGAAATGTATTAGAGTATAGAAAAAAGAGTGCCGAGAAGGTCGTGAGAACATTTTTTGTATTTTTCTCTTGAGTGTTTTCTTTGATTTTCCGCTAAAATGTAAAAAATGGTGAAAATAGTCATGGGTCATATTTTTTGGCTTTTTGGGTACTTTCGCCTTCCATGGGCTCTTGCAGAACAGAGTTTATGCATCAGAACCCCTGCAAAATTTGTTTGTCAACTTTTGTATCACAGTATTATGGATCAACCAAAATAAGTTTCGGCAATTCAAATAGAATCAACAGTGAAAACCCAGAAAAGTTTTTAAAACCTTTTCCTAGCTCGAAAACCAATACCAATACTTTTGTGGGCTTATTTAGGACATCGAAATTTAGTCCTTTATCGACCGATGTATTTAAATATTAATTTGCAATTTTATGATCCAAAATTGGTCGTTTTAAGGTAAAAAATGATACTTTGACTGTCCATCATCTATATATATAAAAGAGTAGTGAGGTGAGTGACTGACTGACTGATTGACTGACTGATTCATCAGCGCCCAGACGAAACCGCTGAAGGTAGAAAGTTGAAATTTTGGGTGTAGGTTGCTGTTGGTGTGTAGGGGTGAGATAAGGCAGGGTTTTTGGAAATTCGACCTAGAAGTGGACGAAAAGCACTAAAAGTTACTAAATATGGTACCCTTTGTATTAGGCAAACGGTAAGAGCTAGAATTCTGAAATTTGGAATGAGGGTAACTGATGGAGAGCTAGAAAGATGTACCAAAGGGTTTTTGGAAATTCGAACTACAAGGGTACGAAAAGTACTAAAATGGTACTAAATTTAGTACAATTTTGATTTGGGTGAACGGATTGAGCTGGAATAATGACATTTGGAACGAGGGTCACTGATGAAGAGTAACAATGAAAGGTTTTTGTAATTTCTAACTATAAGGGTACGAAAAGTACTAAATGGTACTAAATTTAGTACAACTCGGATTTGGGTGAACGGATGGAGCTAGAATCCTGAAATTTGAAATTAAGGTCACTGGTGGAGAGTAACAAAGAAAGGTTTTTGGAAATTCAAACCATAAGTGCACGAAAAGTACTAAATGGTACTAAATTTAGTACAATTCGGTTTTGGGTGAACGTATAGAGCAGGAATCCTGAAATTTGGAATGAGGGTCACTGATGAAGAGTAACAATGAAAGGTTTTTTGTAAATTCGAACTATAAGATTACGAAAAGTACTAAATGGTACTAAATTTAGTAAAATTTGGATTTGGGTGAACGGATAGAGCTGGAATACAGGCATTTGGAATGAGGGTCACTGATGAAGAGTAACAATGAAATGTTTTTGGAAATTCGAACTGTAAGGGTACGAAAAGTATTAAATGGTACTAAATTTAGTACAATTTTGATTTGAGTGAACGGATTGAGCTGGAATGCAGACATTTGGAATGAGGGTCACTGATGAAGAGTAACAATGAAAGGTTTTTGGAAATTCGAATTACAAGGGTACGAAAAGTACTAAATGGTACTAAATTTAGTACAATTTGGATTTGGGTGAACGGATTGAGCTGGAATCCTGAAATTTGTAATGAGGGTCACTGGTGGAGAGTAACAAAGAAAGGTTTTTGGAAACTTGAACTATAAGTGCATGGAAAGTTCTAAATGGTACTTAATTTAGTACAATTTCGATTTGGGTGAAGGAATTGAGCTGGAATCCCGAAATTTGTAATGAGGGTCACTGATGGAGAGTAGCAAAGAAAGGTTTTTAGAAATTCGAACCATAAGTGCACGAAAAGTACTAAATGGTACTAAATTTAATACAATTCGGATTTGGGTGAACGGATAGAGCTGGAATCCTGAAACTTGGAATGAGGATCACTGATGAAGAGTGAAAATGAAAGGTTTTTTAAATTCGAACTATAATATACGAAAAGTAATAAATGGCACTAAATTTAGTACAATTTGGGTTTGGGTGAACGAATAGAGCTGGAATCCTGAAATTTGGAATGAAGGCCACTGATGGAGAGTAAAAAAGAAAGGTTTTTGGAAATTCGAATTACAAGGGTACGAAAAGTACTAAATGGTACTAAATTTAGTACAATTTTGATTTGGGTGAACGGATTGAGCTGGAATACAGACATTTGGAATGAGGGTCACTGATGAAGAGTAACAATGAAAGGTTTTTGTAAATACGAAAAGTACTAAATGGTACTAAATTTAGTACAATTTGGATTTGGGTGAACGGATGGAGCTGGAATCCTGAAATTTGTAATGAGGGTCACTGATGGAGAGTAACAAAGAAAGGTTTTTAGAAATTTGAACTATAAGTGCACGAAAAGTACTAAATGGTACTGAATTTAGTACAATTTGGATTTGGGTGAACGAATAGAGCTGGAATCCTGAAATTTGGAATGAAGGTCACTGATGGAGAGTAAAAAAGAAAGGTTTTTGGAATTGCGAATTAAAAGTATACGAAAAATACTAAATGGTACTAAATATAGTACAATTTGGATATGGGTTACCGAATAGGGCCGGAATCCTGAAATTTGGAATGGGGGTCACTGATGAAGAGTAAGAAAGATGTACCAAAGGTCGAAAAGTCCTAAATTTTACTGAGTTGGAATATAGAATTGAGATATCGATGTAGCTTTGGAAAATCGTACTAATGTGCACGAAGTAGTACTAAATGGTACGAAATTCGCTATAATTTGTATTTGCGTGAACAGATTATTGTTGGAGTGTAGGATTGAGGTAGTTTTGGAAATTCGTACTTATGGAAAAGTGCTAAATGGAGCTACATCGTGTACGAAAAGTGCTAAATGGTACAAAATTTGTTACCTTTTGGTATTTGCTATATGGTATAGAGTTTTGTACAATTTGTGATTTTGTAAAGGGTAGAACTGGAATTTTGAAATTCGGTATTAGATTAGCAATTGGTGTTTAGAGTGGAGGTAGGGAGGAGGTTTTGAAAATTCGTACTTATTTATACAAAAACTACTAAATACCCCAAATGGGTTTCAGGGGAACTGGTAAAACTGGAAAAGTGAATTGGGGTTAGGATATATGTTGAATATGAGGAAGTAATTTTTAAAACGTTTACCTATGTGTACGATAAGTTGGGTAACATGTTGGTACCAAAACCATTTGAAATAGTTAAGGTACTAAATTTGGTGTTGGGTGTAGGGACAAAACTGGGATTGTATAATTTGGAAATACGCTATTTGTACAAAAAATACGAAATGGAAAAATATTTGTTATGAAGATCGCTCTAAAATTTGCGACAAAGTTCTGAGTTTGAAAAATTGTACTGAATATTGTTCCACTGATTTGATGTTAACGCCAAGGAGCTTATAAATAATGTACTGAAATTAAGTAGTCAAACGTGAAGTTTCTTTTCAAAAAATGTTTTTTGTTCTGACCGCTTTGGTATGTAAATTTGAAAACGTGGTCCAATGCGACAATTTTGTTAACTAGAAGGTATTTACCCCCCGATATTAAAAAATCCTAAATTGAAATGCCTTCAAAAAATTTTCCGTTATATACGGTTGACATACCCGTGCACATTAAGTACAATTTTTTGTAAATAAGTTTTCTAACCTTTCATGCCACAAATTCCGAATTTCGGTTGGAAAATGTGCAGAAGATTTTCAAAATACTCTAAATCTCCAAAATATCTCTTCTAATAAACGTGGATTGAAGTGGAGATTTTTTAAATTAAACTTTTATATCCTCTGAGTATTCAAGGTCCAAATTTAAAGAAAATTGGACAATATACATTTATTCTTCTTTTAAAATACACTTAGTCGAGAGGTGCCGTTATATGGGGATATCCGAAAACGTGGATTTTTATGGCCATTTTGAATGCCGAAAATTTAACGGACCTATTCGGGTTCTGGGCGAAACCGCTAAAGCTAGAACCTTGAATTGTGAATGTGCGTGATTGTTGTTGTGAAGGGGTGAGATAAAGTTAAGTGTTTGGAAATTCGTACTGGAAGGGAATGCTGTGTTAGTGAAGGGGTAAAACCAGGAGTCAAATCTGAAATTTGCAATATGATACGTAGTTTTGGAAATTCGCAATAAAAAATAGGGTAGCTGTGTAGGGATGCGATACGGGAGATTTTTTTTAAAGTCTGACTACAATCGAAAATATATTGGTTATAAAAATAGGTCTTAGTACAACAGAATCTCCAGTATTCACCATTCCCGTATTAAATATTGTTTATATATTTTTCATTTCCTTTCCGCATACGAAGTAGCGGGCATTTGCTAGTTATTGTATAAACTAATATTTTGTATAATTCGCCTACGATATAATGTGGTTCGAATATGGACTATATAGGTCCACTCCTTCGGGTATCTCCCACAAAAAATTCGGATAAAGTGAATTTTGAGAGCTCCTCCGGATTGCTCTGAATTTTTTTAGTAGGTTGTCGGTTGTAGATTGTCTTTGTTGCCCCTTTAAGACGGTACAAGTCTACCTACTACCTGAGGTATTGGCCTAAAAGCTCCAAGAAACCCTGATTACACCAACCAAAATGGAAAACCCGCAAGATAATTCTCACAGGGCGTTTTTGATTGTTGCAGACTGTGTACATCGTATTATTTCATCCAGTCATGTATCAGGTTGGAATATGGACTATATCGGTCGACTCCATCGGCTACCTCCCTAGGAAAAAGTGAAATCGAAATCAAAATCGATACATTTTATATACGGCATAATTATTGTGTTTAGTTTGGTTTTAGTTTTCATTTATTTTTTTTTTGTCAACGGCTGAGGGTTTATCTCCGTCAGCACAGTTGACTTATAGTTTCATACTTGTGTGAGTTTAATGTGACACCGAGATTCGAAAAATACAAAGCTTTGAACCCCCAAATGATTCTCTGAATTACGGCCTGTTTCACTGTATCGAAAGAAAATTATTGCGAACGAAAAACAACTAAACTTTAGTTTTCATGGCAATATTGACTTTGTTTTTGCTTTAAAACAACTACAACATTTAAAAATCATACACGAGTTTAGTTGTTTTTGTTTTTGTTTCGTTTTCATTTTCGTTCGACATAGTGAAACAGGCTTTAAATATCTGTTTTTATTTATTTGTTGTTGTTGTAGTAACAGAAATATGCTCGTTTGCATATTTCATTCAGTTGTCGGGTTCTTGTCGCTCCCAATATGAATTGAGGCTCGATTATCTAAATTTTCTCATTTGTACCTTTCCACCTGTCTCTCTGTACATGAAGATCACAACTACGGTTGCCACTGTGTAAAATAAAATTCTACCAACATTTTCCAAAAATGTTACAAAAAGTTACCAAGAATTTGTTAAAGAAAAACAAAAATCTTTAGTTTCATGTCCTTCGCCATAATATGGAGGGTATAATTACAGTCGAAATAACGATGTCCGTCTGTCTGTTGAAATCCAGATACAGCTTGCAATATTTAATATAGAGCTTTATAATTGATACAAATGTTTATATTAATCCTTGAATGTTTGATATCGAAAATAAGCTATAGCTTATATGAGGCGCTCAGCGCCAAAAGTTCTTCAGATGAATAATATATATAATAAATTGTACGTACTAGCTGGAGTTTCTTTTTGAAATGTCAGCTTCTTACAATAAAACATTTATGTCATTTGAATATTTGTATTGAATTATGAATGGCTTCGCATTTTGGAATCGAAGGCTCTGAATCTTAAGCCATTCAATTTTTGAAGTCTTGTCTTTGGAGATTTTTCTGTTTGATACTAGTTTCACAATTGAGGATATCCTCTTTATTTCATCTGTCTTCATCTTTACCAAGTGAAATGGTTCCCTTATTGCCGTGAGGATTACACTGTGCAACATTTTTAAGGTGATCTTGTGCAAACAATTCGAACTGAGGATTTTTTTGAAAGTACAGACCCAAATGACAA
The DNA here is from genome assembly GCF_047663935.1 of Musca autumnalis. NCBI lineage: Eukaryota > Metazoa > Arthropoda > Insecta > Diptera > Muscidae > Musca > Musca autumnalis. Next base: position 116,459,394 of record NW_027411755.1, read on the forward strand.
GAAACCCTAGTTGGGTTTTGTTATGTCAGATCCAGCTCGGATTTTATGGTCCCATCTAACATGGTTAAATATTGAGTTTTTAAAGAAATTTGGGGCTATATCTCTGAAACCAATGCGAATCTTCTTCTGACCTCTGAAGCAAATTTGTAGATAAGGACCAGAATAAAATATTTGGAGAAATAATGAACTCGAAAAACTTCATTTATCGCTTCAGATTTCGAAATATATGCAAAAATTCCACAATTTTTATACATTTCGCACCGTATCTCCAAAACCGTTAATTTTTTCTGAATATTTTCTTTTGGAAAAATATTCCCTGGAATGTAATACATTCAGAACATGTCATTGTTGTAAAATGCCTCTATGCCGTTGTTTTCGGTACATTTTTCAACGACGATTTAATAAAAAAGTCAATAATGTAGTGAAATCCGAAATGCGAGAATTGACTGTTGGTGTGAACTGTGTTTGAAATACGTGTTGTAAAAGTTATGATGCAAAATACCGCTGAAACAACATGAAGTAAGCATTTTAGAGTTTCAGAATGTTCTAAAGAATTGTTGAGAACTTTATTTGGAAGATTTTTGCAAAGTGTTACTTGGTTCAACTCCCAATAGTTTAGCCGATACTGACCAGAATTTCAGCAATTTTGTAAAATTTTCTGTACTTTATAGATTTTGATGTCCTAGATGGAGTTTTTCTTATGTGGTTTCTTCAAAAGATAAGTTCTACTAGTTTAGGGCTACAATATTTCCAAAGACAGCAAGGCCAAATTCCTATTCGTTTCTGAGATAAAGGCCTGATAAATGCAAAAAAGTGTAGATTTAGCCCGGTTTAGATGAGGCCATAAAATCCGAACTGGATCTGACAGGACAAAACCCTACTAGGGTTTTTGTGGTCTAAATATGCACTTTCAAAAAATCCATATTAGAAGTTGTTTGCATTTTCAGTGTTGCATAGTGTTACACGATCCCAATCATCAGGCGTAATAATGCCCTTATGATATTTTTTTCCTTTTCAATGAGACCTAAATCTTGATCGCATGGTAGGCATGAATGGCCAGACACTAAACATTTGTGGTCTATCCGTTCCACTGAGAAGGTCGAAGTATTGACCATGTATATACAAATAGTGTTCATTCTTATGTTACGGTTTCGGCTACCACATTGATTGCTATAAATTATTAACTTCTTACATTCTACATTGACGCCAGGGCGTAAGTCAACTTTATTACTTACTTACAATTTTTTCTCGAAAATTTATTTTTATATATTTTTTTTCAAATATACTCCTAACTAAAACGTAACATGGCCTATCCCACACTTATTTTTTATTTCCAGTATTCGATTTTGCCCATGTGGCTTAGGCCATTTTGGCGTTCACATTTTTTCAAACTTTCAGTAAAGGAAAAACAGTTTTCGGCATGTAGAATAATATAGGGTTAACCTATGCAATTGGGGATTTTTTAGGATATATTACAAAAGATTCCGGTTCGATCAGCATAGTCAATTTGATTTTTTTGAAAATGTGGGTTAGGCCGTTTTGGCGCCGAGCGCCTCATATATATAGCTATATATATAGGTGCCCGTTTTGATATAGCACCGTAGAAAGTTACTCCTGATTTTCGGTATTTTGATGTTTTTGGCCTAATTATCACGCCGAAATGGTTCAAATTTAGTACTTAGTCTGTGTTTGGGTATACTCTCTATCTATATACAGCTGTGTTCAAAATAATAGGAGTGCTCATTCACACCATGGGAATGGTCGAATAAACATGGTTAAACTTCTCTATTTTGGCCTATTTTGTATTTATTTAACATTGTAGATATCCCAACAGTCAATTCATTAACAGAAATGTGGCAATTTGTTTTAAATTATTTACTGTTTACACCAACATTACAAATCGGCTTCAAATGTTTTGTTCAAAAAAATATTTTTAGTTGAGTTTAAGATCAAAATTGTCCATATTTTAGTTCACAGTAGTGAATCCAATAGATTTGACGGCTGTTTGAAAACAAAAGTCCTTTGGAGGTAGCCAAAAACAGGCTATTGTCCTTGCGGCGATTTTCCCCATAAATTGAGCACTTATTGGGTAACTGAATGGATTTTGTAGACAAACCCTTTAGTGATTAGAGTTTTTTGATGCTCTGGCTGTTACCTCGAACAATATATCAAGCTTTTTGTAGAAAATTAACTTATGTTGAAACTGAGGTATGGGGTATTGTAACTCGCGATCAGTTTTACTATACCATAACTTTTGACCGCATTTCGGCAAAATAAACTGTTTTAGCCCGATTCACCGAGGGGTTTCTTAAAATAATAATTTGAGCGGAAGCTACCTCAAACGGATGCTGACATTTTGAAACCTGAAAAATGGGGTTTTTTGAATTTTTGCTCTAATCGGGACGCGCAGCTGGATATCCCTAAAAGCTTATTATTGGATTGTAGTACTCGTGATTTCACATTTTTTAATGTATAACATGAGGGTGTAGCCCACACAGGATCACAGTAATCTGCGCCTAAACACGAAATTTGTGTGCGTAAATTTTTCTCAAAAACCTATTTTTTTGGTTTAAAATTTACAAACGTCATTCGATTTCCGTGGAAACCCGCGTAAATTTAGTTTTTTTACGTTCTGAATCTAACAAGCCACGACGCGTAAAAATCCACCCACTAGATCGGCGGATATGATACCCCCCAAATTTCGAAAGTTTGCAAAAAATTATTTTGAAAATATCGCATATTAAAACGCGTTTTGGATGTGTCAGTTCTACTTAAATAAGTAGATCGATACGCGTGTTTAAACTGCGCGAAAACAGATATTTCAAAACTATCGCTAATCTAGAGATATAAAAGATTTTTTCTAAAAATTGAGTGCGATGCTACATCCGCGGTTCTTGATGGATCGCATTGAAACGGCATAGAATGACGTATTTTTTAATGGTGATTATTGAAATCGGATGCGCATAAAATGTAAATGAACTTCGCGGAAATTATGACCATTTTACTGTATTTTGCACCCTAATATGCAGCAGATGCTACATCGTGGCCGCCAAATAGAATTTGACAAACTGTACATCAAATAAAAAGGATTGATTCGCTGTGTTGGAAAATCGGATGCGCATCATGTCATTTTCATAATTACGCGGTTTATATGCGTCTCAAATGTTGTAATATTCAATATAACATTATTTTAACGTTATGCAACAATTGGAATTCCTTGTGATTAAATATAAGGTTCTAATAACATTATCCAATAGGAAAACTATAAGCGAAAAAATTGTTACAACGGAATATCATCATTATTGCGTGAAATATTGACGAAAATGCCGAAGAACTCAAACATTTTTTCTCCAACTTTTCCTATAAAACCATAAAAAATAAAATTAGAATAATATGATTTTAATTTTTCCGTAATATTTTGTTCGTATTTTTGCAAATAACATGAACACTATAGCTCCAACCTTCACAACTTAGGTTTCATTTTACTCCTCAAAATGTCTGGATGCTGTTATAATTTTTTTATATATTTTTCGTAAGTATGAGCGCTATTGTTTCAAAAATATGTTTGTAAATACGTGAAATTATTTAACAAATTTGATTTTTCGCGAATCCATTGAGACTTTGCGATTATTTTTTGCATCATCGCAAAGGGTACGAATTCAGTTAACGATAATAGGATATAACAGCTAACTATATTAAGCCGCGATTTTTTTAGAATTTTTTCTAATTATCATAATTAAAACGGTCATATCTTTTGCGCGCAACGATCAAAGTTAGTAACGAAAACAGATTTGGAATGCTGATTTTTTTCTTAATCTATGTACCAAAAATCATTGATGTAGTATCAAAAAAATTTTTTGATTTTTTTGAAATGGAAAAGACAATTTTAGACATTTTTCCTGATATAATGATCGGTATCCCGGAAATTTGTGTATTTTGATCCTTGAGCCAAGTTAAACCCGGTTTCCATTACCTCTTTACGTAAGGATCGGCCAAAAAAGCGTATCTCAAGCGTATGAGTAGGAAAACGAAGCTTGGGAAATTTACTAAATCATTCAATTTAAATTAAGGCGTGAAAAATAGTCCTCTGTTTCAGAAACTCGCTTATAACATAACAATTTTTAATTTTTAATAAATTTTTTTCTTCAAAATTAGTCATGTTTGATAGGCTTTTTCTTCTCATCATGGGGAGGAGCGGTACCTCTAGCACCTACGCTACTGGCCACAGGAGGAAAAACGGACTGCATTATTCGCCTTTGGTGGCATTTTGCGTGGCTTCAATAGCGAGACCAACCTATCAATTTTCCAAGCTTCTGGTACAATATGGGTGGCTTACGACAATTTCAGGACAATTGTCAAATACTAGACCCGAATATCAAGCATCATTATTAAGATCCCTTGTGCGACTAATTCTTTGTATGACTTCGCGTTTCAGATGATATGACCTCACTCTTAGCGACGGTATCTACTCGGCTTAAAAGGGCTCTTAACTTGGTGGTTAAAATAACACACGCACGTCTTCGGATCTGTCACTGCCACCTCAGTGAAAGCATCCTCCATTCTATCATCTTTCTTTTCCGGATTTGTGAGTGATTTACTCGTTGCCCACAATTTACTCAATCCTGAACCAAAGTTGCATTGCTTCAGGTGGTCTAGCCACTTATTCCAAGTACGTTCCCTAACTCTTGGGATTCTCTAATTTTTCAGGATTCGTTTGACGAAGCTCATAACGCACAATTGCGTTTGTCTAATTTATGTTATATGACCAGCAGGTATGCGGCTAGAGCTATGATGATGTACCGGAAAAAATATCTCAGCTACTCGAGGATCGAAGAATTGGGAACTCTTCGAAGCATTGATTGATTAATTCTCGTGTGGTCTGTTAACGTAGACAATGACAGGGAGGTTGTCTGATCCAAAGGAAATGACGGGTTGCAAGAACATGTCATTTATCAGACCTGATGCAACAATGGTGATGTCTGGCGAGCTGTGGCAATCACCTCTTTTCTGGTCATTGCCATTACAACTAGAGGATTCTTGTCTTCCAAATTTACCTCGATAGTCCCACACTTTACTGCTACCCGTATGTATCCCATGTTTGGTTACTAGAGTCAATCTCTAGCGAGATAGATTTGTACTGGACATACTAATGTTTAAGGAAGTTCTCTTCCTCCGCTTCTCTTGCGATCTATTCGCAAACGTTGTAACTATCGCAACTTTGTAAGCTCATATGTAGCTTGTTTTCCAAACGCGCAACCATGATGTTTCGCCGACTCATAAAATTAACAGTTTTGCTGACTTTATTGCGGAGACCGTTGCAATTGAATTACAAGAACAATCCATTCCCGGACCGCTGAACAACAACATGTGGTGTAAAATGTTGCGCTTGTTGTTGTTGGGGAAACTGCGAGCGTGTCTCGTATTCCGGGGAAGAAATTGGAGACACGCTGTAGCCCTGGAGGCAGCTAAGGACTGAGCGGCATAGAAAATACACCCACTCCCTCTTGATTTCTCAGTAAGCAGAAACCATTCTTGCCATTCTAGACAGAGCTGGCACACTATCGATAGTCCCACTATCGCTGCAAAGCAGTTTTTATAACCTCAGGCTTTAGACTAAAGAGGGTATATGGTAAATAACAAAAATGTTTTGCAATCGATGAATCCGAGTTTCACCCTTTCAGAATTCGCGAACTGTTAACATATTCTATAAAGTATGACTACAATTCTTTAAAATGAAGGTTTTTAGGAGGGATCCCATAATGTCGACCATTAAAATTAATTTTCGTGGAAGCTGTGTTGGCATCAATGTAGAAAAATGGGTAAAAATGGGTTGAGGCCAACAAGTTTTTTTATGTTCCCATGCGATTTCTGGCTTAACCTTACATTTTATAGCCCTATTCCCAAAAAATGAATCACAGAGTACTCCATGGGCAATAAGATAGCAGTGTATGATTTTTCGATATATCCACTACATCCACCTAAAATTGATGCTGACATTTTGAAGCCGGAATTTCGGGTTTTTTTTAATTTTTTTAATAATCCGGATGCGCAAGAAGATATTATTCCAAATTCATAACACGATTATAGAACTCGTGATTTTACGTCGTTTGGTGCATATCTCATGATTGTGCTCCCTACAGCATCCTAGTAATTGCAGTCGAAAGGCCAAAATTTCATGCGTGAATTTTCTTACAAAACATATTTTTTGCGTGTAAAATTTACAACTGTCGTTCAATTTCCTTTGAAACCCGCGTGAATTTAGTTTTTTTAAGCGACGGTTCTAATGAAGCCTTCCGCGATCGAATTCATCTACTAAAACCGCGGATATAGATACCTTGAAAATCGGAAAATCAGCAAAAATATATTTTGACAAATCCGCGTACTAAACCGCGATTTTCTTTAAAATTTTTTACATAAATGGAATCCTTTACTCGCGATTATAATATTTGCGAAAACACGTGTCATAAAAAAAAGAGATACGCGAGTAATATGGGTATTTCGCCAAAAATTGAATGTGGAGGCACATCCGCGGTTTTTGAAGAATCTATTTGAAATAGGTGTATATTGACGTATTTTTGATGGGCGCTGATGAAACCGGATGCGCATCAAAATCGTATGCACATTGCGCGACTTTTACCAACTTTAAGGTTTTTTGCAGTGTATGATGCAACTGGCGGCACACAATGGCCGCTGAGTGAAACATCGAAATATGCATAAATATTGAAAGAGATTGATTCGCTTTATCCAAAATCGGATGCGCATCAACCGACTTTAACTAATTCGCGAATTACAGGCTTTTTAATTTTCATATCTTTTAAATGATAGTAATTTCAATATTACTCTTAATTTCCTATCCTTATAAGTTATCACAGTAAGCAGTTAAGCTTTCATGATGGTAAACCATATTTTTTGATAAAATTTTAGCAGAATACTTTAATTTATGTATTAGATTTTAGCGAAATAGTTGGATAACTCTCAAATATTTTTTTTTCTAATTTTTCGAAACAAACCAAAAAATATGTTTGTAACAATATTTTCCAACAATGAGTTGTTTCTCTTTTGTTGTTGTTATAATATGCAATTTATAAAGTCAATGTTTATAATTTTGGTTTCACATTTTTTTACGCGTTGTCTAGTTTCTGTACGTATTTTTAATTTATTTTTTTAGAGGTTTATACGGACTCTGAGTTAGTATAATTTAAATTTATTGCCAGAGTTTCTTAATTTTTTTGATTTTCCGCGAAAATAAAAACACATTTTGGAAATGTTGGTGCATCTACGGATGGATATCAAATGCTGTTACTGATATATGCTTACATTTTCTCAATACAAAAAATAAGAAATTTTAAAATATTTTTTCTTTATAAGAGAATAAAAACCGCTATAACTTTTGCGCGCATCGGCCAATTTCGTGAACGCTAGCAGATTTGAAACCAGATTTTTTTTCCTTTGACTCTATGCCAAAAATCGTAGATGTGCTAGCGAAAAATTTTTTTAATTTTTTTCAAATGGAATTGCAAAGGAATTTTGTTATTTGCCATATATACTTTGATACGACCACAAATGTGCCTCGTCGAAATAATGGGCTTAGACGCCAAGTATGTTTGGACGAAATCTGTTTCACAAAATTTTTTAGTCGATTGAACTATGTCCGTCCGTACGTCTGTCTGTCTAGTGCGCACGATATCTCCCGAACGAGGCAACCGATCGGGTCCAAAATTTGCATTCGTAATATTTTGTTCAAAGTTAGATTGAGTTCGAATATGGGCCATATCGGTCCATTCCTTCCGGTACCTCTTCCACAAACAAACATTTTCGCTAATATATTTGCATATGCTAATATTACTTCCACTCCTTCGGGTACCTCCCACACAAAATTCGGAAAAAGTGAAATTTAAGAGCTCTTCTCAGGTCGTTTTGAAAATTTGTTCCACAGGTTGTCTTTGCGGTCCTCTTTACGACGGTACATTTTTTTGGGTGGCAAGTCCATACTTCCAGAAATAATGGCTCAAAAGCTCCAAGAAAGTTCGACGGCACTATCTATGGCAAATCCGCAAGCTAACTCTCGCAGGGAGTTCCTAATTGTTCCAAACTTTTCACATCGCATCATTTCATCTAATTATTTATCGGGTTGGAATATGAACTATATCGGTCCCGTCCTTCTGGTGCCTTCGACACAAAATTTGAGAAAATTCAGTTAATAGCTCATCTGGGATCGTTTTGATTTTTTTCAAAAAAGTGATTCTTATGGACACAATTTTTTCGGGATCAAGTCCATACTTCCTGAGATAAATGACCAAAATCTCGAAAAAAGGCTGCTAGCATGCATCACAAAATATTTTGCATTCACAATCATATTTCCCTATGCTCTTAGTTCCATATATTCCTTTCTCATTCTCGTGACTATTCTTCATATTTTTTTGTATTTGCTTAAAAACTATCCATGATCTACATTCACTCTTGATTTGCAACATTTTATGCTGCAAATGCAGGTGTGGTATATAAATCATTTTTGGAACATATAATACCTCCGAACTTCTTTATCAACGGCAATAATTTTGCCTAATCAGTAGACGCTCTTTAACAAGCTAATTGATAACACTGTGCAACAAGGTTTCTGTGCGGTGGAAAATTCCTTTTGGAGATGAAAGCCCTTAGTGAGTATATTAAGAACCCAAAGGGAAATTTTCCCCATAGGTCAAGTTTCTGAGATATCGCGCGATGAATTTTTTGAATTTTCGTGTATGATGCTTGAGAAAATAGCTTTATATCTCTGTTTGCCGTTATTGTAGCTTCGTTTTGAGATTACATGCCTTCAGTCAAATCGAATGGCGAATCTTTTTGTAGAACATTTCATTCTTCTAACTCAATTCCTTTCAAGTCCTTTTCGTCCTTTCTTTCTTGAACCGTAATAAAAGTACCACACGATGAGATTTTACAGCAACCAAATATTCCACAAAAATGTTGCTCAGACAATTTTAGGTTCGGTTCTCATTGACAACTAATCGATATTGTCACGTTTTCATTGTCTATTTTGACATTTACCCGGTTTTTGTTCAGAAAAAACCTATGTTTTGTTTTTCTGTATATTCGTTATTTGTAGGTAGACATACCCATTGTATTGGTAGGTAGACATACCCATTGGTTATCGCTTATATTGACATCTGGGATGTATCTGAAATATTTACCATATATAGCTCCCGATATGCTGAACACGTTAATGACAAATTTTTTTGGAAAATAGATCCGGTTATCTAATATTTTGAACCGGATATAGCGATATAAAACCCGGATTTTGTACCAATTTTAAGTAACCGATTAAGCTTATATGTATACCATTAGAAAGCTAATAAAATTGCCAATCAGGGAAAATAAATTTTTTGACAGAATCTTACCTGAGTTCGGTGCTAAAAAAAAACCCCTATTCTTGAACCGTTTTTAAGGAAAAATATCACTGCGCGTAAATATGAAGATAAAAGCTTGGTGGGTGAAATATTCTTTTTGCCGATGAAAGTCGATGAAGTTAATATTATGAACCCGGAAGGACAATTATGCCATAGGTCAAACTTCAGAGTTATAGCGAAATGGAATTTATGTTACGGGTTTATTCTCGTGCTCTTAAAGTTCATCAAGAATGTTTGCATCACGCCATAACTCAGAAGTTTGACCTATGGCATAATTGTCCTTCCGGGTTCATAATATTAACTTCATCGACTTTCATCGGCAAAAAGAATATTTCACCCACCAAGCTTTTATCTTCATATTTACGCGCAGTGATAAATATCGAAAAGAACAATGTCATTCGAAAAAAACAGCCTTAAAGGTATGATGATGACTCAGAAATACGTAAGAAAATATAAAGGTATAATAAAAACCGATATGGCCAACCTTCTCGATAGAATTATAATGGGGTATAGTGATGGAAAACTAAAATGTGTAGGTAACATGTAATTGGTGGTTAATTCATAATTTGCCCAATATGTGTTTCATTTTCAAAAGTAAAACTCAAACTCAGAAGTTTGACCTATGGCATAATTGTCCTTCCGGGTTCATAATATTAACTCCATCGACTTTCATCGGCAAAAAGAATATTTCACCCACCAAGCTTTTATCTTCATATTTACGCGCAGTGATATTTTTCCTTAAAAACGGTTCAAGAATACGGGTTATTTGCTTTAGCACCGAACTCAGGTAAGATTCTGTCAAAAAATTTATTTTCCCTGATTGGCAATTTTATTAGCTTTCTAATGGTATACATTTAAGCTTAATCGGTTACTTAAAATTGGTACAAAATCCGGGTTTTATATCGCTATATCCGGTTCAAAATATTAGATAACCGGATCTATTTCCCAAAAAAATTTGTCATTAACGTGTTCAGCATATCGGGAGCTATATATGGTAAATATTTCAGATACATCCCAGATGTCAATATAAGCGATAACCAATGGGTATGTCTACCTACCAATACAATGGGTATGTCTACCTACAAATAACGAATATACAGAAAAACAAAACATAGGTTTTTTTCTGAACAAAAACCGGGTAAATGTCAAAAAAGACAATGAAAACGTGACAATATCGATTAGTTGTCAATGAGAACCGAACCTAAAATTGTCTGAGCAACATTTTTGTGGAATATTTGGTTGCTGTAAAATCTCATCTTGTGGTACTTTTATTACGGTTCAAGAAAGAAAGGACATGAAAGGAATTGAGTTAGAAGAATGAAATGTTCTACAAAAAGATTCGCCATTCGATTTGACTGAAGACATGTAATCTCAAAATGAAGCTACAATAACGGCAAACATAGATATAAAGCTATTTTCTCAAGCATCATAGGCGAAAATTCAAAAAATTCATCGCGCGATATCTCAGAAACTTGACCTATGGGGAAAATTTCCTTTTGGGTTCTGAATATACTCACTAAGGGCTTTCATCTCCAAAAGGAATTTTCCACCGCACAGACCTTGAGTTCCAATTTGTGGCACTGTGTAAGCAATAACTACATGAGAAAACACAAACGGGATATTTCTATTGGTTTTTGTTTAAATGCAATTTTAGAAAAATGAAATAAGTCCCCAAATTTAATAGTTGTTGTTGTTTTGTGTATAAAATTTTGGGGACTTTTTCGTTTTCAGTTTGGGGACTCATTTCATTGGAAACTTATTTCGTAACGCCAAAGGTACATGCTGATTTTAGCTACATATTTCCAATTGATTTGGTCGTAATTTAGCATTTTGGCTTCCTAAGGTGTGGGGAATCTACTTACGTAATAGTAAGATTTAAGTCTACGTTCCTAATCGATTTAGCATAGTGATCTTGATAAGTTATATGCGGAGGTGTGTTATTAGATTAGTAGATCAGAACTCCCAAGGAGTATGTTTAGGGCTTTTTACATACATACATATGTATATCCATAACCCTGTATTGTAATTGTTTGTTTTTATAGCCACCACATAAGGGACCTCCACTTGGAACTTCACATCACACATTGGAAATATTTCAAGATATTTATGCGATGATTTTAACAATTTTCACATAACAAGGCGCGGTAGGACCCACATTTTAGTCTTTCTTATTATTCAATTCAAGTCGTCATGTTAATGACTCTGCTTCATAAAATGATCACATGTTGTGAATTTGTTTGGGACGCTTAAGTCAATGTATGTGCCGGTGCCTATGTTTTCCATACGTCGCTATGTTGTTTTTTCCATAATGATATATAAACGTGAGCATATTGCACGATTGCTCTGGCGCCATCTTTATCTAATTTGGGGACATTATGCATGACATTCCACGCGGTTGTTTATAGTTTCGGTTAAACCTGAACTGATAACACCAAAAAACGACATTGCACTCCCAAACCAACCACACATACGCACAAGTCTTAGCCATTGTTGTTTTCCAGCTATGAGCCAGCGGTCTTTTGGCAGCCGAAAAATAAAATGAACTTGCATCCCATTGCTGCTAGTTTTATTTGTTGTTATTTTTTTATCGAAAAGAACAATGTCATTCGAAAAAAACAGCCTTAAAAGTATGATGACGACTCAGAAATACGTAAGAAAATATAAAGGTATAATAAAAACCGATATGGCCAACCTTCACGATAGAATTATAATGGGGTATAGTGATGGAAAACTAAAATGTGTAGGTAACATGTAATTGGTGGTTAATTCATAATTTGCCCAATATGTGTTTCATTTTCAAAAGTAAAAACATCAACGAAGACAATCGTCCGGATGATAGAATTTAATTTCCTAAATTTAATTTTAAATTGCTCTTGGTATTTTTTTTAATATTTCTGAAATTTAAAGTTTGGCAACACCCGCCTTCCACCTCCAGAAAATGACACCTAATTTGGTCTATCAGCTTTGATTTATGAAAATGTGGATATGCTACGTCTTTGGCTTTTAATTGATGGGCTGGCTGAAAAATCAATACGATAAGAGAGCGTTATGCAAACGAATCATTGAGTGAATAAGAAAACGAGGTAGTTAACCATTACCAATGTGGCCAAAGATGGGCATTGCAGTAGTCGTTTATTTAAATCTGATTTTATATTTGAATATTTATTTTAATTTATTTTTTTACATTTTACTGTCTATCATGAAATAGGCACAATTAAGAAATGGAAATTGAAGCTTAAGTTCAATACAAATGTCTTATTTTCTTTGAAATTTGAAATTTCACTTCAATTTAGAATTTAATTTTACGTTTGTTTACCTTTCTATGTTAATATACAGACTCCACAGACTTTTTCTACGTATTACTTTCTATGTATTTTTTTCAACACAACCCTTTTGGTTTTTCTTTTAAAGAAATCTTAAATTACCTTATTTTCTACAGTTTCATCATTTATCGTTAACATTAATTAAAAACACACATGCCAGTTAATGACAGTGGCTCAAGGGTATCGAAAATAACAGAATAATGTTTATAAATGTTGGTATGGGTTATGAATTATTTAATATATAAAATTGGTAGACCTTATACAAAAAGTTTGTATCCTAGGGTCATCGTCAAATGCTAGCAGGTGTGTTCACAGTTTGCGAATAGTATAAATAGCAGTAGTTATGTATATTGCGTGGGTGCCACCGTGGTGCAATGGTATGCACACCCGCCTTGCACGCTGAAGGTCGTGGTTTCGATCCCCCGGCCAGTCAACATCAAACTCTTTTCAACGGTGGCAAAATACCCCTCAGTAATGTTGGCGACATTTTTTGAGTATTTCAGCCTTGTAAAACTTCTCAACAAGTGGTGTCTTAGACACGCCGTTCGGGCTCGGCGATCCCATATCATTGAGCTTAATATGAATCGGGGTGCACTCATTGATATGAGAGAAGTCTCCCCTGTCCCGCCTGGGATGTTTGTGGAACAATTAAGTTATATTGCGAAGAGTCTTGGGGAAAATGTCCGAGTGCCTATGATCCATGGATTGGCGGAGTAATTATTTGACACTCCTTAAAACACCATAGAACATGTTTACATCTGAGAATGTTATGCCAAGTTTACACTTGCGCTCCAAAATCCACTGGATTTCACGAAATCCTGAAATACACCTCGGCGTTTACACTTATTTTTTGTTGATTTCAAACATATCACAATGATCAAGGGAGATGCATATGCGCAGCTGATCGAACATGAATTTTCAAAACAAGTTATTGTAAATTGTATTAGTCATCAAAAATATACGACAATATAGATATTTACAACTTTATTTCGAAAATTATCGTAAATTTATCTATATATCGTATTAATTGTGTATGGTTCCAACAAATGGAAAAATAAACAAGTAAGAAAAGTCTATAGTCGGATGGAGCCGACCATGGGATACCCTATACCACTATCCCTGGACAATCGCTCTCCACGGAACTTCTTTTCAATGATTGTGAAAATTTAATTATCAAATACCAGAGATGTAATGTATAATATTTATGACCAAAACCAAAAAGTTATCTAGCATGACAAAGACATTTTTGTAGCAGGAAAGGACAATTTAGTTCACACAAACTAAAATGTAATGAAACCCACTTATGTAGTACTACTACTTCCGTTGTTTAACCGCTACGTTATTGAAATTTTTACCAATTTCACACAAAAGTTTCAGTCCATTAACCCGCTAAGTATTATCTGATCTTCACCTTGGTTTGTACGCTTCTTCTTCATCATATACTCAAACTTTGTTTAAATTTTGCGGGTTATTATTTTGACCTACAGAGCCGCTACAAAATTGGTTAAAATTTTGTTTTTGGTCCATTTCATCCCGTGAACATTTCACGATCATCACCAAAAACTAATCATTTCTATTCTGGCCCGAACCCAATCTCCTTAAAAAATTTGTTACAATCGGTCCATAATTGCGGCCTTAAAAGCTTGTTTACAATTTTTAATGGACGGACACACATCGCTAAATCGCTTTATCTCGTCGAGATATGAATTTTGGCATATCAAATAAGGGGTCTAGGACGAATATTTCGTGGTGTTAAATAAACTTTTGGAGAGACAATATGTAGCATGGTATAAAAATGTGGTTCTCTACACAGAACCCATTATATATTAGGCAGTAGGCCCGTTATCTAGCAAACACTTTATTGCAATTTACATCAGAGGAAAGGTCAGTAGTTTTTTCCATATGTAGGCTACTTTGCGAAATATATATGTCCTCAAGGAATTAAAATATCGACCAAAAATAAAATTTTTATATTTTCATACAAAAGTAATGGTCCATTTCACCCTCTAAAGAATATCAGATCATCATTCAAAATTGTAGGCATCGACCTATACTCTTACCCGGTGTAAAATTTCTTGACTATTGATGTATAATTGCGACTTCTAGCGAGTTTATTATTACACTACAAACAAATAACGGGATATATTAGGCTGTAACTCTGTTATCTAATCATGCACACCAACATAATTGGCATCAATTGAAAGGTCAAGCGTTCCACTTTCAAGTATATCTCACTTGTCCGGAATGTCACTTCCAGGAATTAAGATATAAGCTGTATATTAAAAATTTTCACAATTTTCACACAAAAGTTTTGGTCCATTTAACCCTCTAAATATTATCCGATCGCCATCTCAAATTGCAAGCTTCTCCTTTGTGATATACTCTTACCTTATTTAAAATTACGCGTTGATCGGACTATTATTGAGACCTACAGAGCCGCTACAAAATTAGATAAATATTATGTTTTTGGTCCATTTCACCCGCTAAATATTTCACGATCATCACCAATAAGAATAGGGATCTATTCTGATCCGAACCCGACCTCCATACAAAATTTCGTGATGATCGGTCCATAATTGCGGCCTGGAGCGTGTTTACAATTTATAATGGACAGACGGACGGACGGACGGACTGACGGACGGACACACATCTCAAAATCGCTTTATTTCGTCGAGATATGAAGAATGGTATACCACATTGGGGGTCTCCGACGAATATTTCGCGGTGTTACATGAATTTTTACCAAAACAAACTTATAATACCCTTTTCCACATTGTGGTATAGGGTATAAAAATGATTTTATCGTTGAGGCATTATAATAAATTTTGATCGATAACAGTTGTGTTCTTCTCCTGATTTCTGCCATACAATTTTGGCCTAGTAGAAACTAGCAGCAAGCATGATCATGATATGATAGCTGATACGTTGATTTTGACATTTATGCTGGAGTTTTTGCAATTTCCGTCAATTTTTCCGTTCCCGGAATTTTTAATAAATTTTTGACAATTCGCTCTTTTTTCTAACATTACCAATAAAAAAAGAACGGGAACACAATGAAAAATAGCATTTAAGAAAAGTAATTTAATATTTTATTCACATTGATTACAAATTTTGATACTAAATTTTTTTGTTGCAGCAATTGACCATCTACCTTGTTTATTGTGATACGTGAAAAGTGTTGCAACTTTTGGTACTTTTTTAGGCAAACACAGGGTTGTATATCATGTGTACTGTGATTTCGATGTTGATTTCGCTGAAATCACGAAATAAGATGATTTCATTTTTGTATGGGAAATCATGATAAATTTTGCATGATTCCGCGCGAAATCACGAAACGCCTTCGAAATCACGAAACGATGCCGAATGTAAACCAGACATTACGTTACTTTTTAGAGAAGGTGCAGTTTACGCACTGGAGGATACAGGAATTGTGATTGATTGGAAAATACGTCATTTTATTAAAGCAGCAGCACAAAGCTGTAACCAGCGCATCAGGTTGATATTTACACTGGCAATATTTTTGGCCACTTAATCAATCGCCTACCTATACAACAATGTCATGACTAGCATTTTCAGGGAGCAGTGAATTGTCCCAGTTTGAACTATATCTCAAAAGTGCTACAATATTTTCTCTAGTCCCATTTCGATAGGATGTTTCCTTTTCAAGCAAAATCCTAAAAACCTAAAATACTCCAAAAATATGACCTCGATTTATTTAAATATGTTTGCTAAATTATATTGAAATCGGTCCAGATTTTTATATAGCCTCTATATATTTTGCTTGGCCGATTTTAGGTATTCTACTCACCAAGCACACTACGTTTGTCTTATTTTGATGAAATTGAGAAAATTTAAAGGAATTTGATCTAGAAATAACTTAGTTTTGAAACGGTTCATCTATTTGATGCACTAAGCACTCCATGCCTGTCCAACTGACGGAATTTGAACAATTTGACTAGACATAAGTTTCGCGAATTTTATGGTAAACAATTCAGAGTTGGATATAGCTCCCATATATATTTTTGCTGGATTTCATGTATGCACGCATCAAACATAAAATTGGGCAGATATTTCGATGAAATTTGGAAAATGTGAATAAACTTCTCCAAATTATGTTGAAATCATGGTGTTGTAGGGTATCATATATATTCAGATCGAAAGCCCTCTCCCATTCAAAGGTATTCCGAGTCAGGTCTGAATTTGCAATCCTCGCAAAGCTCATTCGAGTTTGATCAGCTAAAATTGGTAAGAATTTCTCCGTACCAATCTTCAGTACCAAGCGAGTTTTCAAAAAAGGAAGCAATTCCTCCTTTGATGTGCTCAATATCCTTCTGAAGGAGGTGAAAAATATTTTGTGAGGTGAAAAGTTGAACATCTGCCTTTTAAAAAGTAGCAAAATAATCTGCTTAAGTGGGTCTGACAGTGGACGGCGATAAGACAGTTAATGGTATTGGCGTCCAATACGGCCATTGAACTCAAAACAAAAGAGGAAATTGGTAAATACAATGTTGAGGTAGTTACTGACTCCACTACCACGACTATAAATACAATAAGCAGCATCAGTTCTGATGTATGCAGAGGGATAATAATAACTAGCAAATGCTACTTTGGAGTAAAAAGTTCAGAAACAAAACAACATCTCGTCAAACAAAAACTACACTACACAATGTGCTGCCAATACCAAGACTGCTGCGGAAAGGGTAAGACTCCGGAAGAAGAGGTGAAAGAAAGAAGAAGAAAACATACGAGTTTTTCGAAAAACATGCTTTTCTTAATTGGAAAGTGCCAGTGAGAAATCGGAGGGAATGTAAACCTGTTCTCAGTTAGCATAAAGAACAGATGTTGTGGACCGTGCCATCTAATTGCAGCTCAATATACGAGGCTATCGCAATTGCTTCCTTTATCCTTAACAAAACACAATTTTATGCGACCGAGTCCGATTATGTGTAAACATAGGTGGTTTAAATTTTCAAAGGTACACACAGAAAAAATGGCCTCTCTAACATATGTCCCAAACATAGTTTGCAGCAAACATATATTTGTTTGCAAGCAGTCCCAAACATAACAACGTCTTTCATAAAGCAAAAAAAAAAAAAAAAATACTGGTTTTTCTGAGAGATAAAAAAACAATTTTGGCGAGTTTTTGTTTTTATTGACTAACAACCACCACACACCACCAACCAACGCAGAGACAAATTTTGCTGCTTTTTATTTATTAATGCTTTTAATTTGTAATATTGTAACTTACCGTTTCTTATAAAGATTTTCACTGTAGTTGTTATTGTCTTGTAAGCATTGCAGAACAATATGAATCATTATATGTTGCCTTTATATTAAAGAAATTACAAATTGGTAGTTGTGAAGTATTTGACTATACGAACTTTGTTTTTTTCGACACCAAACGCACTGTAGTTGTTTGGTTTGTCAGTTAACTAACAACAATTGTTGCGACAGCGGTAGTTGTTGTGTGTGTGGTTTGCTCCGAATTCTGCGAACCGCTTCACACAAAAACGGACATGTTTTGCATGCGAAGACGGCATCAGAAATGGAAACTTGTGCAGTGATTTCGTCCGAATTCGGTACGATTTCGGCAAAAATTGTTTAGTGGGAAGTCTTAATGTTATCGTGAGATGATGGGGGGGGGGGGGGGTTGTGTTGTGGTTTGTTGATACATTGTCAATGTGATGGTGAGACGATGAGACCGATGAAAATGTAGGGAATAACAACCCAGCAAACCAATCGTACCGGCATCGTAACGAAATCGGAACAATGCACATGCACACAGCCCTTTATTATAACCCAGCATTCCGCAGCTGCGAGAGCCCTGTTGTTACTCTCTTTGACCAAAATCCTCTCCCACCATAAAAATATGTTCTAACATAAAAAATATGTTGGTTGCAAACATATATTTGTTTTGACACAAACCAATTATGTTTGGATCCAAACATATATTTGTTTGCAATCAGTCCCAAACAAATATTTGTTTGGATCCAAACATATTTCTAACATATATTTTTCTGCGTGTATCTTGTTAACACTCGACCTAGTACTTGTTGGTCCGTATGGAACTTCTTAGCGGGCCTATTCTATATTTTGTATATACACCTTTGTCGTATCGACTTTGCTGATCAATAATATATGGGGATTATTGTGTGAAATCAGACATTTTTGAAAAAAGTGTTTTTTGGTTGATTTCCTTTATTTTTTGCTGCTTGACAATATTGAAATCATTTCCAACTTTTTTTTGTTGACTAACAGTTCGAGAGATATCACACCTTGAAAAAGTTGAATTCTGTAAAAACTATATTGAAGGAAATACTCATAAAACGACATAAGTCTAAAAATCAAAATTTTCAGGAGAGCAAAAACAATTTTTTTTTTGGAATATTTACTACATGCCAATGATTTTATTTTGGGGTTTTCTTACGTATTCGTTATGGTGGTTTTAAAAATCGATCTTATTACACTGTGCAACAAAATTCAATTTTTTTCAAAATGATGGGAAAAATCGAGTAGATTATGAAAGTAGAGCTAAAAATATGAGACACGTGTATCGGCGTTTTAAAAGTTTACGTCGGAATGTAACCAAAATAGGCGGGACAAGTTTCGCCCATTTTTAATTTTTTTTGAAATATTCGAGTTAAGATATCTTTGAATCCTTGCATTTTAGGTATATAGTGTCTTTGGCAACTTTACAGAGGAGTATGTGGGCAATATTTTTGTTAAAAATTTTAACCCTCATGCGGTCCATCAAAGGAGTCTTTTTTGTCCATTTTTCAAAAAACCTTCAAAAACTCCTTAAAAATGTGATTGTATCAAAACCAAATATTCTACAAAATTGTTCGCCATAAAATTTTACTATAGCCCTCAGAATACACCAAATCTGTAACTCTTGTATAATCGCCAGGAATCTCTAAAAATGAAAAACACGTTTTAGGGTTAAAGTCGGACTTCATCTGAGTTTATTCAAAATTGTCCCACAAAACATAATTTTAGAGAGATGATGTCAGAGACAAAAATATTCTTCGTCAAACTTCACTATGGGTCACCAAAGAAATAAAATGTCTATTTACATTTTATAACATGAAAATATCAGTATCAATTTTGCTGAAAAAACATGAAAATATTTCCCAATTTTTTTGATGAAAAATTTTTCCTTCTTTTTTCGAGTTGGTACATGGAAGCAATATGAAACTTGGTTATAGGTGAAAAGTGTCAAAGGATGAAAAATTCTACACAAAATTTTACTATGAGTTTCAAATAAACTAAATATCTATGTATACTATTTCCCTAAAAAATTAGATTACAAATTTATATATATTAGGATGAAATTATATGTTTTAATTTTGGATTGTTAATTTTATATAATTCCATACTGGATCAAAATCTAGCAAAATCCTGTACTTTTTGGGAATATTGTTAAAGAAAGAAATGTTCCAAATGAAATTTCATTATGGGTCTCTGAATAAAAGAAATCTGTAACCATAGCATATAACATTCTTAGCAGCACTTGTTTTTGATATATATGTGTTAGGGCCATATTTCCCAATTTTCATACAGATTGTCGTTGTGATTGGATACTGTAAATATCATATTGATGGTTTTTCGTTGAGAATTCATGCAGAAGATGTTGTACGTTCCATTCATAATGCTTTTGTGGCATTTACGGAATTAACACTAGCATTTCACATAAATAGCTGTATCATGAATGACCATAACGAACCCAGTTACGATATAGTCATTTATGTCAATTTCTAAGGTTTATTCCGTAAATGCCACCAAAGTAGGAGTTAGTCCCATCATTGTAGTTTTTTGGACCACACCAAATTGTGCATGTGAGAGCCCATATGACACCTATATTTTCACTTGACCATAGCCGTAGACCTCTAATTTATTTTCAGTTACAATATAAGCAACCAAGTATGAAAGTAGGAATTTATGTTGAAAGTACTAAAAATACCCAATTTGGGCAGGTCCAATGTGTATTTTTTTATATTCCAAATATATATGCACCACAAATATTTCAAAAGCATTATGAATGGAACGTACAACATCTTCTGTATGAATTCACAACGAAAAACCATCAATATGATATTTACAGTATCCAATCACAACGACAATCTGTATGAAAATTGGGAAATATGGCCCTAACACATATATATCAAAAACAAGTGCTGCTAAGAATGTTATATGCTATGGTTGCAGATTTCTTTTATTCAGAGACCCATAATGAAATTTCATTTGGAACATTTCTTTCTTTAACAATATTCCCAAAAAGTAAAGGATTTTGCTAGATTTTGATCCAGTATGGAATTATGTAAAATTAACAATCCAAAATTAAAACATATAATTTCATCCTAATATATATAAATTTGTAATCTAATTTTTTAGGGAAATAGTATACATAGATATATAGTTTATTTTGAAACTCATAGTAAAATTTTGTGTAGAATTTTTCATCCTTTGACACTTTTCACCTATAACCAAGTTTCATATTGCTTCCATGTACCAACTCGAAAAAAGAAGGAAACATTTTTCATCAAAAAATTGGGAAATATTTTCATGTTTTTTCAGCAAAATTGATACTGATATTTTCATGTTATAAAATGTAAATAGACATTTTATTTCTTTGGTGACCCATAGTGAAATTTGACGAAGAATATTTTTGTCTCTGACATCATCTCTCTAAAATTATGTTTTGTGGGACAAATTTGAATAAACTCAGATGAAGTCCGACTTTAACCCTAAAACGTGTTTTTCATTTTTAGAGATTCCTGGCGATTATACAAGAGTTACAGATTTGGTGTATTCTGAAACCTATAGTAAAATGTTATGGCGAACAATTTTGTAGAATATTTGGATTTGATACAATCACATTTTTAAGGAGTTTTTTAAGGTTTTTTGAAAAATGGACAAAAAAGACTCCTTTGATGAACCGCATGAGGGTTAAAATTTTTAACAAAAATATTGCCCACATACTCCTCTGTAAAGTTGCCAAAGACACTATATACCTGAAATTCAAGGATTCAAAGATATCTTAACTCGAAAAATGGGCGGAACTTGCCCCGCCTATTTTGGTTACTTTCCGACGTAAACTTTTAAAACGCCGATACACGTGTCTCATATTTTTAGCTCTACTTTCATAATCTACTCGATTTTCCTCGTCATTTTTTTTGTTATCGCACAGTGTTATCTAACAAAACTAAACACTTTAGGGGGTGCCGCATAAAAATTCCGACATATATTTTTCCCTTTGAGTTAAAACCAGTCTAATATTCATAGAGCATGCCAAAAAAAAAAAAATAATTTGATAGGAATCAAAATTTTAAAATTTTTTTTATATGTATTTAAATGTATACTTTTTTAAACGTATCTTTGTGTGCGGGTTTTTGTCGAACCCACTACCAAATGGTTCTTAAAATGTTTAAATGATCGTTGTTTTATAAACAAAATATTAAATCGCGAAAAATGCATCCAAGCAATATTTAAGCAGTTATTAGTATTTCTTTGCATATAATTTTTACAGAATTCAAGAATTACAGAATTCACCACAAGAAAATAATGCAAAACCTGGGTTTAAAATGCAAAATAGACTGCATCCTCGCTGCACCATGCCCTTGGAAAAATCATGGCTTCTTTTGCTTAGGACGATGTAGTCCGAAATCACTTGCACTCATAATTCATCTACTTCTTTGGCTGGGTATTGTTGCCTAGGGCAGAAACTTCTGTAATAGCCTCATATATGTACTATATTTTCATTGAAAAATATTGGTCACTGTAGTTATAAAGGAACCTCTATTTCTTTTCTAAAACATATGTTGCCTTACAGGTATTAATGGTTTTGATTATTGGTATTATACCACTAATATTGCTTTAAACAAATCGATCGAATAATTGGTGCAAAGAACCCGAATAAATGAATACAAAAAAGTTATCACATTCGAATAGAAACACTAACTTTTCAACAAGAAAAAATATCCCCCATCTATGCAACATTCAAGAAAGGTTCCATGTAATTCTGGTTATCCTTTCGTTGAATGACACTGCTAATTATATCAGAAACATTCACATTGAGGGAAGATGGCAAACAGAAGTATTGACAACACTTTCAATTTATTTTGTTTTTGTGTTTATCTTACAAGGTGTTTGTTCACTCTGATTCAAGAATGGAGTCTACTCATTAAAAGTTGGCTAAAAGTAAACTTGTGCCAGGCACGTGTGTCCCCTCGACAGACAAACACACAAAGGCATAATCTTTGTTTAGTGGAGTGTGCTTATTCCATGGTCTTGAATAATTTGATCTCTGTCGCAGATATTGATTACACATCTTAAGTGAGTTTTGTAATTTTGTTCTAATCAATGAGTCCATTGATGCTGAACGTTTTGTGTTGGTTTCTTCAAACCTTTAACATTGCTTTAGGTTAAACATTTATTGTTGGTAGTGCTAATTAGTGTTGTTCTAATCTATGATGTTACTGGGAGTTTTCTTATATAATCGATATAATCGATATTTTCTGGGCATAATATTTGAACGGATCTCTTGAAATCTTACACAGATGAGTAAAACCAATAAGAGTAAGATAGATGAGTTAAATAGAATTCTGGC
This sequence comes from Musca autumnalis, assembly GCF_047663935.1. Lineage (NCBI taxonomy): Eukaryota > Metazoa > Arthropoda > Insecta > Diptera > Muscidae > Musca > Musca autumnalis. Next base: position 116,482,727 of record NW_027411755.1, read on the forward strand.
AATTTTTTTTATGTCTTGAAAATCACACAATTGTCTTTGTCCCATTTTGGCAATATTTCCCTTTTGGTTCTGATTTGATATCAGCAAAACTCCGGAAACCCTAATCGCAGAGATATAAATATGGATAATGGTGAAAATGAAAATAGAATTTGCTTATCGCATTACGGCTTCCTTCCGCCTGCACACTTCGTGCTGTGCAATGTTATTGTTTTTTCTTTTTTCATAATCAACAGAATAGCAACGAATAACCATTCTGCCTGTTATTCCTGTCAGACATTGTCTTATTGCCTGAGCAAAGCAGGTACCTGACACATTTTTATGAAACTGTTCTTATGGTTCATTATGTGATGTAACCTAATTAAAGAGAGACAGTGATTGGAAATTAAGTATCTGTCAAATATTTATCATAATCAACGTTGTTCTCGTTCTAATCATCATCTATCTGTTTCCTTCAAACATTTTTAGTACAAGCAGTCGGAAGAGTAAATGCGATATTAACGTGGCCATATAGCGCCATAAGCCTACCTACTTAGCGGTGATAGCGGTTGACGCGACTCGCCTCTTTGCCAACAATGACCAAATGAGACTAACAACAATGCATTGCGATCCTCTTCAGCACTAAACGCCAGTCATTAAAGGCTCATTTTCCAATTCGTTTGAGTGTCAATAAAATTTAAGTTGCCTGAGTCAAGTCAATGAAACGAGTCCAAAATGCAGTGATCGGTCAAAAGAACACGACAAAAACAAAACCGATTAAGGCTTCTGGTATTGCCTGCTGGCTGGTTCTTTAACATAAGAGAATAAGAAGTTGCATCGTTACCAGCTCAGTTGTGAATATGTATTTCTGAAATATGAGAAGGATCATAACGTCTTCGGATCATTTGCAATTCATTCTTGTTGGTAGACACTGCAGTTTAAGCACGGCATCTACCAGGTACAACATAAGCAGATACATGACGAAAGAAGACACGCATAATGACATCCCTGGTAAACAGTTACTGATGCGGCAATCCTTCGATGCAACAACATTCTTATTTTGACTCCAGCAATTATTATCTGATTGCATGTCCGGAACCGTGACCAAGGACAGGTATTAACTGTCTCGTTTGTTTTATTGTCAATGTTATGATTTATTATGTGGCGACATCATTCGTTTTCCAAATGTGACCAATTCCAATTGGTATGTGACAGTCATCGGTATTTCAAATTTAAACTTGAGACAACTGTCTGCTTTCTTCGGACTTAGCTGGTATGACAGTTTGTTGGGATGTGTGTATTTGTGTGTGTGTGTGTGTCATTCTTTATCCACGATTGTTTAATGATGGAATTCAATGGCTACTTAACATAGTTTCATTATTGACAGTCAGGTCTTATCGGATGATTTACTGCATGTCATTTTCAAAAATGTGCACTTGGAGAAATTTTGTTGCGATTTTCAGATTAAAAAAAACACTTGCCAAGGATAATATATAATGTTATAAATATGTTTACAAAAATTTAAAAATAAATTTATTTAAAAATTATCCAAAAATTTTATTAAGGGTTCTTTAACATAAGTCTCATCTGAGCCCATACCCCGACCGAAGAGAAAGATGAACAGACCAAGAATATATCATATATCCACGAGCGCCTAGAGAGAAACCATTTGGCTGCTGCATGGTCATGACATGAATAATTTTCTAAGAGGTTTTAATAGGAAGGAAAGTATATTTTGTCCCATTGTCCGCAAGTTCAGCCTTCGAGCGGTAACATCCAACAACGCAATGAGGCTGATCGATTTTACAGCGGCAAAAGACAATGTAATGAGCAGCACCAGATTCCAACACCTCGACATACTCAAGGCCGCGTGGATGTGCTCAGACGGAAAAACTAGAAACCAGATTGATCATGTTGTGATAGACCGTGATAAACGTGAACGAGAGAAACTCGAGATGTTCAGGAGTCAGAATGAAACCCGACATTTTTACCAGAGTGTAAAAATTTAGACTGAAGGGTATCGGGCATTCTGCTGCTAAGATCATGAAAGTGAGGACATAACAGCATTTAATGGGCTGAAGAACAAGTAGGCAACAGAAGCTGATGTGCAAAATTTCGCTGGGAGAATGCGTACCCAACGGTTGGAGTATTAGTCTGCACGAGAAGGGAGAAAAGGCAGTTTGTGCCAACTACAGAGGTAGATGTCTCCTACCCATCGCACATAAAGTGTTGTCGGGCGAATTGTTTATAGCCTGAGAAATCGATAATAGAGAAATATTCTTCTACTGTACGCCATATCCTAGAGAAGTCCATGAAAAACAGATGGACACAGACAACCTGTTCGTCAAACATAAGCCCGCCTTCGATAGCCCAATAAGGTCAAAGGTGTTCCTAGGCATGTCAGAATATGTTTTAGAGTTTTGTGGCCAATTTGGAATTATAAACTTGCCGACAAAAATATGGATTTCAATTAAAGCTGTAAAGTGTTCCGGATGAAGTACCTGATGGATGGACGGTATTGTCCATTTTGGTAGTGGATCTTATGTTGGATCTTTCAGTTGGACACCGTAAAATTTAGAGCATTTGGACCATTATATTAGGAAACATGGACTTTCCCATGAAAACCCTTCGGTAAAAATTTCCAAAGGATGCTCGATAAGACTTAAAAGTTCACTTAAACAAAAATGTTCAACTTTTGTGAACTGATTTGTCCATTTACGAACATAACCTATGTTTGGACAAAATCGGTTGCTCCGTTTAACCCATATCGTACCGAGAAAATTTTTTTGTTTATTTTTTTAAAAACAAAGCACTTTGTAGGGTATTTAGGACCCACTGATGTCAAAAATTAAATCAAAAAAATTTTCCGATTTTTCGTTTTCCCGGAAAGTGGTGTTCGAAATTTCGAACACTGGTACTTAAGTTATATGTTTAGAAGTAAAATAAAATTGATTTATTTGCCGTTTTATTGATTTATTTCACAATTTTTGTATGAAAATATGGTTGAAGATTGGTATTGAGACTTCTTTGGACCTACAAAACTTTTCCCCGAAATGTGTCAGCACTGGTCCACGTTTTGGATTGCCCCCCATAGAACGGTACCGCCCGATTTTCGGGAGATCTCAAGGATTTAGCTGAATTATCCTACAGAAATGACTGTAAATTAATACATATTTAGTCTTTTTTGAGGTTTCTTAACTTTCCTCCAGAAATTTGTCAGCATAGGTCCACGTTTTATATAGCCTCCGTTGAATTGTACCTAACGATTTTAGGGTATTTCAGGCTTTTAGCCGAACTATCCTTTAGAAATGGCTGAAATTTAGTATTTAGTCTTATATGGTGCTATAATAACTTTTCCCCGCAATTTGTCAGTAAATTTTCCCGTTTTGATATACCCATAGATATGTAGGTTAAGTACCAGCGTTCGAAATTTCGAACAGTCAACTTTGCACATCTGTAAAGTCGCGCTTGCGCATGTAAATCAAGTTCTCTATATTTTGTGAAACGGCTACATATATTGGCAATAATTCCCCATGATTACTTTTTTAATTTCATTTTTTTATAATTTTTTAAAATTAATTTAAAAAAGATCCAAAATTATAGGTTTTAAAAATCCACCCTTAACATCGAGGGGGAGGTGGGGTTTACAAGGGAACAATTTTTTCTTTATTTGCTGACAGATTAGACTTTATAAATATACCAAAACTTGTTTAAAATTTAAACTTTTTCATCCATAAATATTTTTTTGAAAAAAGGTGATTTTACTGTTCGAAAAATCGAACACCAAGTACGAAATGGGTTAAGAGAAATCACGTGTACCATTTTAGAGAATATCTTTCAATTTTTATAGTGGACCGATAAACACCATCTTCGAACTTTTTTCTAAGATATGCATAAAAATGTCGATATGCATAGTTTAGATCAACACAGTATCCGTTCAAGAGTTGTCTTGCGCATCTGCCACTACATATAGTGGAAGTATGTGTTTTTTACAGCTTTGGTGGCATTGGCTTGCCTCTAAAACATGCATCAAAAGTGAAAATATGTACATTTGTTTCAATTTTCAATTTATTTTCCTTACTAAAAATTTGAGTAATTTATAAAAGCTCTCCTTCATCAAACTATGCAGACTAACATTTTATTTTCTCCCAGACCTTCTACACATACATACATACATACATACATATTTTCACTTCCTTCACCTAATATCACTCGCAAAAACCAAATACTAAAAGTGACAAAAACTAACAAAGAACACAGTCTCAAAGAAAAATAATTTTTAGACATTAAAAACGTCATAAATTGTCTGTGTGGTTTGCCAAATTACGACATGTAATCACTTATGAATAAATTATCGACTTTAACCAACAACTAAAAAATCTAAGTCCACAGATACATTCACCACACATGTACTTACATATGTGTATGTAAATAAGTTTGTTTTTCGGAACACACAGTCACTGACATGCTTTGTTATCCTTCATTTACCACGTAATGTCAGACTACTCACGAAAAGAAATTAGCATTTTGTGAAAAAAGTATCCTTTCATGGTGAGTTGGATATTAGTTTTTTGTTTGATTAAAACTAAGAACAAAAACTAGGAAATATAAAATTTAATATTGTGTACACATTAAGTAATGTTAAATATACGAGGTGTGATTTAAAAATAACCTTTATAACCAGATCAAAAATAACAGTATTTATTAATTCATCAATAACTATCTTGCCCCTTCAAAGAAATCACGCTCTAAAACACCGACGCAGCAATGTGGGACACACGGGCCTGGTCCGCGTCCCCACAAATTGGTACTTATTTAGACATTTTTTGTATATTTTACTTACAAAATTTTACATTTTGTCAGTTTAGCCAGAATGAAGTTCGAAAATTCTACCAAAAAGTGAAACATCATAATGATGGCTTTAGTACAGGCAATCCTCCTGTAGAGAACTGCATGTAATTTGGTAAATGAAACAGATAGTGTGCTCAGGATATGGAAAGAGCATTATTCTAAATTTTAGGTATCCAATACTAGCGAAGACGACGAAGATATCACAAATGAATGTACACCGCCCGGTCAAGATGAGATCATGACAGCAATAAAACGCCTGAAGAATAACAACTAAGAAAGGCGTTCGGCCGGATCGAAATTTTTATACCTTAATGTAGCAACACTCTTTAAACAAGCTCACATGGGGCGTCGTAGATGTTATTTCACTGACAAGAAACAGCCAACTTACCCCAATTTTTTAACGTATTATAGAGAATTAAAGTCCACAGCTGTCATAAGGTCTTATTTCCCCGGTATTAAAGTCATAGTTCGACCAATTTTAGCGTTTTAAATTAAAAATAGCTTTTATTTGCTCCAATTTTAAATAATCGTAACAGAAGCATTCAAAATTTGCATTTTTACTCAAGTTATTAAAGAATGTGCTATTCCGATAAAACACTTTAAACCGTACAAATTTTGGGCTTTTTGAAAGAAAATTAAAAAAATGATAACGTACGTTATCGAAGCCAAACTTTTTGTTGGAAGATACTTCATAAGATTTCAAACCAAGATGTATATACATTCCCGAGGTTATTCCACGGATATCGACTAAAATGAAGTAACAAAAAGCAATTTGAAATGTGCTATTGACATGAAACGGAGTGTATTTATTAGGGCGCTCCAAAAATAACCAACTTATTTTTTTGAAACGCCTACCTCCTCAGTTTTTTTTAATTTGATCCAAAAACCTTACATATGAAACTTTATGGCGATCGATTAACGTTAACACTTGCCACCAGAGGGATTTTTGTTTCCATAGTAATTGTTTTCCATAGTAATTTGGTCCCATATGTCCATTTCCACTAAAATACTCTTAAGGTTGCATTTGTGGCCCACTCGATGAAAAACTTTACCAGTTGATTGTTGTGGCTAAAAACCGATTTCTACAAAAATTTATGATGATCGGTTAACGATAACCCGTGCCATCTGGGCGCCAAAGTCTAATTTTCAGGAAATCGCTCTACAGGCCACAATTATTTCAAAATCGATGAAAGAACTTTACTAGTCCATTGTTGTGGCTGAAAAACGAATTCTACAAAAATTTTTGACCTTTGGCTCCATGCAAATCACTTTGGAAACAAAGATCCCTCTGGGACACCGGTTAACGTTAACCGATTGCCATAAAATTTCATATATAAGGGTTTTCGATCAAATGGAAAAAATGAAGGGGATAGGTGTTTCAATTTTTTTTGGCCGCCCTAATGTACATATATGGATAATTTTTTGCGAGTAAATTTTCTATCTTCTGGGAACACAAAACTTCCAATTAACACCCAATTCGGTAGGAAAATGCGATTAAAATCTTCAAAAAAATCTTTAATCGAATTTTTTCCACTGGTGTTTTGTACCCCCAAAAAAAAATAAAAAAAAAACATTTGCGAGCACATCTACGAATTTTGGTAACCTCTGTTTTGGAAAAAATCTTGAAGTAAATCCATATTATCCTGTCCCAGAATCCGTACAAACCTTAAAAAAAAAAATAAATTAAAAATATATATATATATATATATATATATATATACACAATAGGCTGGGGCGATTTGAAAACCTTAATGAGCCCTTCGCGTTTCTGATTCCTGAGCAAAAAAGTCCACTGGACCATATATCTACCGTGAAAATCGAGCCTCCCGATTTTGACTTTAAGTTTTTTATTGACGTTTTTTGGATATTTTGGCATATAACAGCCAAACCATTGAGATTTTCGATCCAACACAAACACAAAAATTGTAGCCAAGACAGTAATTAAACATTATATATTTGAAAATTATGAGAAATTCAGTTATAGTTTTTTTGAGGGGGTTTTCAGACTTAAACCACTATAACTTAGCCATTTGTTAACCGATTTAAACAAATAATAACTTGTTCTAAAGATATTATTCACCCCTTTAAAAGGAAGAAGGATCACTAGAAATTCGTTGTGAAAAAAGGAAGATATGCCCGTTTAAAATTGAAAATGTAAGAAACTCAGATTTTCACTACTTTTACCGTTATAAAAAAATAAAACGAAGTGACCCAAACGTACTAAAGGCATTTCCGTTGTCCATGGATCCCAACACGATAGAATTTTGCATCAGAACGCTTGAATAATTTTCTGGTCAAATTTTGTAGCACAATGTCATTTATCGACATTTTTCGAAAAGTTAGCACCTTCTCAAGGCCAAAACTGCCTGAAGGAGCGTTCCAATGCTTTCGCGATATATTAGAGAGTTCTTAATTACTGTCTTGGCTACAAGTTTTGTCTTTGTGTTGAATCGAAAATCTCAATGGTTTGGCTGTTATATGCCAAAATATCCCAAAAACTTAAAAAAAAAACTTAAAGTCAAAAACGGGAGGCTCGATTTTCACGGTAGATGTATGGTCCAGTGGACTTTTTTGCTCAGTTCAATCCAAGGAATCAGAAACGCGAAGGGCTCATTAAGGTTTTTTCCTTCCACACAAATCGCCCCACCCTAATACACAATCTAGACAATGCTTAGAAAATATGAAACCAAATTTAAATGTCATATTGTAGCAACAACCTAGGCACATTTATATAAGTTAGAAATGGCAATCCGCTGTATTTTTACTTTTTTTTTGTAAATTTTTTTGTAAATTCAGTTTTTAAAATGCAATAGGGTCTACTCATAAAATTTGAAACTTCGAAATTTGCTGCCATAAAATACCTCTTTTCATCCTAAACGTGTAATAAAGATAACCTACGATAGTTCTGAATGCTTTATATTTACATTTTGATTTAAATTTGTTCTAATTTAGAGGATTTTTAAAATGTAGTTATGTTTTTCCTGAAAAAATTTTTAGAACGACCCTATTATTCAATATTTTCTTTGGCATTTAATTTTCAATAACAACAACGTTGTTTTTGTAAACTTGTTAGTTGCTGTAATCATGCATCTTACTGACTTACTTAGCTGGCCCATTACAAAACAGTTGTTCCATAGGCCGAACTAAGAAAAGATCTCCATTTCTCTCTATTTGTTGCTTCGCACTCTGGAATACCGCGACTTTTCATCTCATCATCCACTTGTTTGCGCCATCTATTCCTTGGCCTGCCAATTCTGCCTGCACCGCCAAGCGGTCCGTATTCATAGGCCTTTTTAGCGGGTTTATCATCGCTCATTCTTATGATATGGCATAGCCAACGCAATCGCTGCATCTCGATACGTTTAACAATGTTGATGTCGTTGTATAGCAGATACAGCTCGTGGTTCATGCGACGTCGATATTCACCGTCAACGCAGATTGGTCCGTAGATCTTTCGAAGAACTTTTCTCTCAAACACACCAAGCACTGCCATGTCTGCTTGGGCAAATACCCAGGCTTCGGAGCCATACATCAGCACGGGTAGTATCAGTGTTTTGTAGAGCGTTATTTTTGTTTGACGAGATGTGGCTTTGTTTTTAAACTGCTTACTTAAACCAAAGTAGCATCTGTTGGCCAATACAATTCTTCTTTTTATTTCACAACTGATGTCAGTTGTTGTGTTCACGGAGGTGCCGAGGTAGACGAAGTCTTTTACTACCTCAATATTATAGGAACCAACTTCCACAGTCGGTCCGAGCTCAATGGACGCATTGCGCGTCGACACCATCAACTTGGTCTTCTCACTTTAGCAGATTCTCCATCGACCTTCATGAAGGTATCAGTTACTTCTTATACTGATCGGCCCATGATGTCAATATCATCAGCATAAGCAAGTAACATGCATCTCTTGGGTCTTCTCCAGGATTTGCCGCAGGGTAAATATCTGGTCAATGGTGGACTTGCCGCGTCTAAAGCCGCATTGGCATGGTCCAATTATCTCGTTGACCATAGGCTTTAGTCGTTCGCACAATATCCCTGACACGATCTTGTAGGCAATAGGGAGTAGACTTATGCCCCTGTAGTTAGAGCATACAGTCTTATCTCCCTTTTTGTGGACGGGGCACAGGATACTCAGGTTCCAATCGCCGGGTACTCGTTCTTCCTGCCAGATGGTGCTAACTAGCTGATGAATACACCATATCAGCGTGTCGCCTCCGGTTTTGAACAGCTCGGCTGGTAAGCCATCGGCTCCTGCTGCCTATTTTTCTTCCTCCTGCTGCCTATGGTATCTTCGTCGTCTTCGCTGCTATTGGATACCAACAGTTTTGAAAAATGTTCTTTCCATATCCTGAGTACACTATCTGTATCAGTTACCAAATTACATCGCTGGTCTATACAGGAGGATGTGCCTGTACCAAAGCCATTAGTTTGATGCTTGACTCTTTGGTAGAATTTTCGGACTTCATTCTGGCTCCTGTACATCTCGATTTTTTCACACTCCCGCTTTTCCATCTCTCTCTTTTTCCTGCGGAAAAGACGTTTCTCCTCTCTCCTTTTCTCCCTGTATCTCTCTCGTGCACTACGCGTTGCTACGGATTGTAAAGTAGCCCTATATGCCGCATATTCAAAATTTTGCGATGCCACTACCTGTGTAATTGTGCCATGCTTAGTGTTGAAATATCTGGTCTGTTCCAGTACTGTAAGAATCTACTAATTTTTAAAAAATGTTATCGTCGTAAAAGGTAATAGCTTCGTGCAGGTTCTGGAACTGAGCAATTATTTCAAATATGTACATATATTTTTTTGGTTTGATTAGACAAATTGAAAAAAAATGTTTGGGAGTTCTCCAACTATTTCGCTAAAATTCCATACAATAATTAATGTATAGTGTTTTTACCTTATTTTCCTTGCGGCAAATCCTTGAAGAGAACCAACACTCTTGTTGTCAATTATTATAGCTTATAGCTCAAAAGTATTCCAAGCCATATCTGATTAGGTTCTGTAATAGGACGCTAACTGACAACTAGTACCAAAAGAGGTATCAGACAAGGAGACAGCTTGAAAAGGTTATGGTGACGACATTGACATCATGGGATCAGCAGAAGAGAAGAACACTGATACTATTTCTTCTAATGTATGGTTCCGAAGCATGGGCATTTGCGCAAGCAGATATGAAAAACGAAATAAAAACACGATATTCCGAATTGAGAACGAAAAACAGCAAGAAAAGAACAATGGACCTCTTTACTTAGTTCATGTAGAGGTCCGCCTAAATATATATATACCACCGAAACATACTACATACCAAACTGACACATCAGAAGGGAGTTGATTTGTTTTATATTGAAGTCAGAAGAAGCCTCTTCCATGAATGTTAATCTTTGTAGAATCAGGTACATTACTCGCAAAAAGAATAAGTCCTAAAATTATCAAACGAATACACAATTTTATAAAGCGGAAAAAATGTTGCGTCTATCCATTGTGAAGATTTTAAATCTCGGTCGAAGACCATCCTCCCTCTTCAAAACATAAAACTTTACACAGTATGCAAAATGTTTTTTGTTTGCCATATTTGATATAACATGACTCACATTATGTATTATGTATATTGTTTCAGCACCGAGATATGTCACAGCTGATGACAATATTTTCAATAGTTGAAGACAACCCGTTCGCCATCAAGTAATTTTCAGCTTCTTAAAAATCAAATTTTATCTACAATGTCGTAAAACTCCCACTTTTCAGATCCAATTGCAGATTCAGATTTAATTTTCTAAATATTGAATTGTAGTTGGAGACCAACAATTTCACAGTTCGTTAAAAGAAACCAAAGTGTTGACAATATAACTCAGGTGGCGCCAGTTGGGCCAATGACAATAGGCAGTGGCTAGGCTGCATTTTAAGATAAGGACATTTGCTGAATGGAAACAACATTTCGAAAAATAGGTTCTTGAACGGATTGTTGTAATTCGAAACTGAACTGATGTATTTGAGAATGGGGTATATGGTCAGCAAACAGGAACAGGACACCATATCATCTGCTGTGCCGCTGTTTCCAACCGTTCATAGACATTCGGTAGGCAATTGGCAGATCGAATGGAATGTGAGAAATCTCAAGTGGACATCAATTAACAATGGTTAAAAGAGACGAGAAGCGCTGTAAATGTGAAAGGGTCCTCGAGCTGTTTGTTACAGCTTTTATCCTTGTTTTTCGCTCTGCTACTGTTTCTGGAGTTGAGTGCTAACATATTTTATGTTGTTTGGTTTGGTTTTGTTCCCTCTCCTGTTCGCCTTCCCATATTTATTACAATTTCCACACTTTTGATTTCATTATGCTCTGCTCCTCAGTACGGCTATCGATGAATTATCGTCATTTGCAGTTGTTTTTAATTCGTTCAGTCTGGTTGAAGGTGGTGGTGACAGAATCAGAGCAACAGAACGGCGACGCGTGTTATCCTTTTTCAGTTTTTGTAGGTTGTCCCTCCTGATATGAGTGCAGCAGGCTGATGTTATTGTGGTTGCATCGTTGTTGTTGAGTTAAGTGTTGCTATTGCTTGTTGCCGTTTTTGGTATTGATGACGACGACTTATAAGTGTCCAAGTTGAGTATGTTCAACAAGCAAATGTTCTCACTCACGCACACTGACACAAATACGCAAACACCCTTCTCATGAGGATCCTACTTGTGGCACCCCAGCTAACAATTTTTTCCGAGGGTTCTGATATCAGATTTTTTCTGAGATTTTCTAAATTTTTTTTTAAAAATGTGGCCGATTTCTCTAATTTTTTCCTAGAAATTGGACCGATTTTCTATAAGCTTATTTTAAGAATCTCTGCACATATTCTAAAGAATCTTAAGAATCGTCATTCCGAATTCGTTCCGATTTCTAATGGATTTTCTAAGGGATTTTTTTTTCGGTCGATGTCGTAGAACAAAATGACTGGTCATAAAATTCGCATATACAATTTTACAATTTTTTTAATATAAATGCAACATATAATAATTCAAGCTAGTGTTGATAGCTTCAACAAACTTCTGCACATTGTTCTTCTGTTAATCATAAAATGATAACAACTGGCAAAATCATTAGAAAGTTTGAAATTATAATCTTCCATAAATAGTACATTAAAAGAAAATTGTCTCTGAGTGGGGTTTGTTCAGTACAGTACGACACGTGTTGTGTCAATATCAAAGGCGTCAGAATTGTTTCCGATTTTTTTCAGGAAATCTGAACTTTTCTCCGAATTTTTCCAGAATTTCCTTCCGAATTCGGACGGACTTTCTTAAGAAAATCTAAATTTTTATCGAATTTTCCAGAATTTTCTTCCGAATTCGGACCGAATTCTGTCAGAAAATCTAAATTTTTCTCCGAATTTTCCAAGAATTTACTTCCGAATACGGACCGAATTCATCGCGAAACTCTAATATTTTTTAAGAATTTCCTTAGAAAATTCTTTCCGAATTCGGTGACCACGTCCATACAACTTTCGTACCTAATTCGGTACGAATTCGGCATCAGAATCGGATATTTTTTCAGAAATTCTGTCCGAATTCGATACGAATTCGAAAAAAAAAAATGTTAGCTGGGACGGCAGAAGTTACTGTATTGTGGTACATGCCACAGAAGGAAACACTGATGGTTTGCAGCTTCTGCTCTTTTTTTGTACGCCCGAACACACAGAGTGAAGGAACGGATTGTTGAGGGGTTTTGTTTTAACGTATTTCGGAAAATGAAACAAAAGTGTTTTCGATATCTTTTAAACAAAAATATTTAATGGATTTCAAGAGGTTTATTCTTTTAAATTGATATTGCTCAGCAGCAATAGCAGCTATTGTTGTAAAGATTGCTTTCTGCCAATAATGGTGATGATGTATTTCCTATTTGATGCTGTTGATGATGATTGAGCAAAGATATTCGCCGATGGAAATGAATGTTTTTTTGTTTGCCAACCTTTTTTCTTATATTCTGGATTGTTTATTTTTATATTGGAAAAAGGGGTGCGTTTTTGTGGTATTTTTAGTATACGGGTTGCAAAATCAACAATTTGCAAATGACAACTAGTTGCAGATGTCACATACATGGTAGAGTTGGGCAGTCTAGTTCCTGGAGCGGATTGATCTTTCTAGTTCCTTTTCCCAAAAGGAACTATTTCCTTAATATAGTTCCACAGTTCCAAATAGTTTCGAGACCGATATAGTTCAATGAATCTTTCTCTGTCATCGTTCTTTCTGTTTTCTTCGTTCCATATACAGTTCCGAGACCAATATAGTTCAATGAATCCTTCTCATCTGTCGTTCTTTATATTTCCTTCTTTTTTTACTTTTTTTAAAAAACAAAGAACAGTTGCTGGTGCACATGTAAACAAATGTACGCATTCAAACAACCCTTAATGTTCGTACGCGTGGCCGAGTGTGTAGTGTCCCAGCAAACCAATCGTACCGACATCTTAACGAAATCGGAATAAAATTCGGACGATACGTCCGATGTCTGATCCGAAATCGTAACGATATCTTAACGAACGTTGTATGAAGTGGTTGACATACGAGGGCAGTTCGGAAACTTCTTAGCTTAGCACAAAAAGCGCGGTATAAACAGAAAAAGTTAAGTGTTTTGGAAACTTCCATCTCTGTTATGAACACATGTTAAATTTTGTTTCGATCTGGCAACTCCTTCATATAGAAACAGGTGTTCAAAAAAGACGAATCCACAATTTTTTTACAATGGAAAAATTAGAAATGCGTGCTGTCATTAAATATTTACATAAAAAAGGTTTATAGGGACAAGAAATTCATAATGATATGGTGAATGTGTTAGGTGAAAGTGCTCCTTCATATGCAACAGTAAAAAATTGGGTTGCTGAATTTAAACGTGGTCGTACAAGCATTGAAGATGAACCACGTAGTGGACGTCCAAAACCAGCAACAACAAGAGAAATTGTAGCCAAAGTGCATGATATGGTATTAAATTATCGACGAATAAAAGTGCGTGAAATTGCTAATATCATGGGCATCTCAAATGATCGAGTCCATTTAATTTTGCATGAAGAACTACAGATGAAAAAGCTTTCTGCAAGATGGGTGCCGCATTTGTTAACAGTCGATCAAAAACGCATAAGAATGAACATTTCTCAAGCTTGTTTGGATCGTTTTAAGCGAAGTAAAATGGATTTTAAGCGTCGTTTCATATTTGTCGATGAGACATGGATCCACCACTATACTCCAGAGACAAAAGAACAATCCAAACAATGGACTGAAGCTGGAGGAAGTGCCCCAAAAAGGCAAAAACAATTCAATCGGCTGGTACGGTTATGGCAACGGTTTTTTGGGACTTCAAAGGTATTTTATTGATTGAATATCTGCAAAAGGGTAAAACAATAAATTCAGAGTACTATTGCAACCTTTTGGATCAATTATGTACAAATGTACAAATTCGAGAAAAACGTCCTGGCTTACAACACAAAAAAAAATAATTTTTCATCAAGACAACGCACCAGCGCACAAGAGTGTTTTAACAATGGCTAAAATCAACGAATTAAAGTACGAGTTGCTTGACCACCCACCTTATTCTCCTGATTTAGCTCCCAGTGACTTTTACTTGTTCCCAAACCTAAAAAAAATCCTTGCTGGCAAGCGTTTTACCTCAAATGAAGATGCAAATACAGTTGTAAACCGCTATTTCGAAGACCTTGAGGAAAACTATTTTAATCAAGGGATAGAATTGCTAGAAAAGCGTTGGACTAAGTGTATTGAAGTTTCAGGAGATTATATTGAAAAATAAAAATATTTTTGGAAAACTAGCTATTCTCTTTCATTGATAGGCTAAGAAGTTTCCGAACCGCCCTCGTAATTTCGGAACGAAATGTCGGAGCGACCTCGTATCGATTTCGATCCGATTTCGTAACGAAATCTGAAGAAAATCCTTGGGAAATTCGGAAAGGAAATTTCTTTCCGACATTCGTTCCGAAATCGGAACGAAATCGGTACAAAATCTGAACTATTTCCGCTCCGAAAAATCGTTTAGAAATCGGAACGAAATCTGAAAGACGTTGCTTCCGAAATTGTTCAGACGTGTCGGACATCCGACATTTGGTTTGCTGGGGTGTGAGTCTACAAAGCAGAAGTTCGGGTGTTCAAATCCAGCAAAGGACGAAATTAAATAAAAAATATAAAGTGTGTTGTAATTGAAAACAAATTCCACCTCAACTGTTCTTAAAATAGAAAATATAATTTTTTAACATGGAGCTTATTTTTCAACTTCCAGTGGCCATAAAATAACTAGTTATTCTAGTGGTTATATTGGTCATAGAAAAACTAGTTATTCAGTGCGCCATGTCCTTTTTAAAATAATGGGTTAGTAGGGGGTTTTGTAAATATGTAGTTACGACTACCAAAAAGTACTATAAAAACCCATTATTTTGGGAAGACTTTTTTGCTTTTTTTGGGTACCACAGTGGTGCAATGGTATGCACGCCCGCCTTGCACGCAGACGGTCGGGGGTTCGATTCCCCGGCCAGGCAAAATCAAAAATTGTTCAACGGTGGCAAAATACCCCTCAGTAATGTTGGCGACATTTTCTGAGTATTTCAGCCTTGAAAAACTTCTCCATAAGTGGTGTCTTAAGACACGCCGTTCGGACTCGGCGATAAACAGTAGGTCCCATATCATTGAGCTAAATATTAATCGGGGTGCACTCATTGATATGAGAGAAGTCTCCCTTGTCCCGTATGGGATGTTGTGGAATAATGTTTTTATGTTTTTTTTGCTTTGTTTTACAAAGCGATCGCATCTGAATGGTGAACGAACCGAACGAGAAGGTCGAAGTGAGTGCGGAAATAAATGAAGAAAATTAACTATACAAATGAAAGGAAATATATATGCACGACTGGAACTATGTAAACTAAAGGAACTATATAAATGCAAGAGCCGGATAGAGTTCCAATAGTTCCTTGTCCGGAATATTTCCTTGGAACTAGTCCATTCCGGAACTACACAACTCTAGATATAATGCTTCAAAAGCTATAAATTATGCGGAGACAAACCAAAATAACTTATAAGGATATCGAAAGGATTGACTCCCAAAATAAGATCGAATTCCACCTCCTCCGCAATACTTTTATTCTTTAATATAAATCCAATTTCATAGGTCCGAAAAGGGCCATAAAGTTCTAAAAACTCCCTAAACAGTGATCAGTGATGAGTCTGCTAGTCACCCCCCTTCGTCATCCAGCGATAGTGAGCAAAATTCCTTTCACAGATGTGGGTACCTTGTAGAGTTCGGCAGCTTGATTGCCGGTGAGGATCGATCTTTCTAGTTCCTTTTCCAAAAGGAACTAGTTTCTTGATATGGTTCCATAGTTCCGAGACCGATATAGATCATCGAATCTTTCTCTTACATCGTTCTTTTCGTTCCAATAGTTCCGAGACCGAAAAATTAAACGAATATTTCTCTTTCGTCGCTCTTTTTATTTCCTTCGTTCCAAATAGTTCCGAGACCGAAATATTTTCATGGTTTGGTGGATGAATTGACATAAAAATAAATAAATTGAAGCGAACAAACAGCAACGACGAAAGCTCGACGTGAAGGGAAGAGAAAAATGAAGGGAACTGTAGGAACTAAAGGCTGGATATAGCTCGAATAGTTCCTTGTCCGGAATAGTTCTTTGGAGCCAGTTCCATTTATTGACACAGGAGGATTTTAGTGTTTTAATATTAGCTACTAAAACGATTTTCTGTACGCATATTTTATTTATGATAACATAGTAAAAATGGAGTTCTGAAGCATTCCATGTCCCTGGGGGGTCTCTTTAGATGTGTTTCCGTTTTACGGTCCTAGTTTAAATGTTTTGTTAGATCTTTTCCTAAAGAAAAAAGCACAAGAAAAATGAGTACTATAAAATAACTAATAAATTATGTATTACAATATGGCGTGGGTCTACCATAAGGGGACATTTAGAGTTCTCTAGCATAAATAACATTATAAAAAACTGGTTCCTAACATCACTTTTATAGATATTCTTGGTTATAATTACTGTTTTCTTCGCTTTCGCAAGTACCTTTGTCATATAATTTGCAGCTTTGCCAAGATCCGGTTTACCATTATCTTAAACTTATTCTGTCCATTCAGTTTTCATCTAGAATGCGCATTGACTTAGTTCTTATCCCAATTCATTGCTCGCCTGAAGCATATAATCATTAATCTAAACCTGTTTATTTCGATTAGAAAAAAAACACTTTTTACACGAATATTTTATAACAACATTTGTTAAATAGATGAAAAGCCGAAAAGGTCGTCAATTGATATCAAATAAGTTATAGGCAAGTTTTAGGTAGAAAACTGTAGGCTATACCCGTCATGAGAGAAGTACTCGACATTCGAGTTCCAATTTGAAGGAAATTATAGAAGTCGGGATAGGCCACATAGAATTGCTTTCAAAGTAGATTTATTCATATCTGTCAGTCCGTTGGTAAGGCGTATTATGTCGTTGTGCATATCTTTGTGCACATACAAAAGGAAACGAGATAGACCCATAGGTCGCATTTATTGTCCGATTCTGCTGAGCATTGGGGAGTATTATTTTTTTGTCATAGGAAGAACGCTATTGCTTTTGGTGAAAAACGGTTCAGATTTGGATACAGCTCACATATATATTTTCGCCCGATTTCACGCATTTGCTGCACCAAACATCATGTATCTATCCAATTTTGATGAAATTGGAAATATATGACTGAATTTGGTCTAATAATAATAAGTGTACCATATTATATCGAAACTAGCAAGGTGCCCGCTACTTCGTATGCGGAAATTAAATAAGACACAATATTTAAAAAGAAAATGGTGAACACTGAAAATTTGGTTGTACTAATGTCTATTTTAATTCTTATTTAAAGTCGGCCAGGATCTTTCCTTGCTGTTTTGTTCATCCCCTACGTCACCTTCGTAAACATGTGCTAACTATTTAGTTAAAAATATGGTCAACCTGCAAGCTAAATATAATATGTAACATTTTTTGTTGTCCTTTATTGGTATCAAAGAAGATGAATATTTTATAAATTTTAAGTTATAAAGGCTATTGGATAACCCCACATTTCACACAATGACATCTGCTTCGATTGTTGACCTTTAACATTTGCTAACTCCCTTTCAACCCTTTAATTAAAAGAAGTATCTCTCGATAAATTGAATCTCTGCACATCTATAAAGTAAATCATTTGAGGCGTTACCATTGCGAACTTTTGCATAGTTTATTACAAAATACCACCATAAAAAATAAATCCGAAGTAGTCCCTGACATTTATTAATATTTTCATATGGAATGGTGGCAATGTGAATTGCAAAGGCTGGCGTGGCTGGATGGCTGACTGACTGACTGTTGCATTGTCTTAATCCCATAAATCCCAAATAAAGTGATCAGACTAGTAAAAAAACAACAAAACAGATACAATTAAGCGAATCTGTTTAATCCTTTCGGGGTATGGCGAATTGTTTAGTATTGACAACAATTACAACAAAAGCCAGGAGCCAGGGCAAATGTAACAATTTACGTTAGTGGAGTGGGAACAATAAAAATTTTGTTAAATGAATGGGAAGAGGGCTGAGGATTTTTCATCTCAGTGATTCAAAGAGAAAATGTTAAAATAATGGATGACAAAAATTGACACCACCATCAGCATCGGCAAAGAACGTCATTGGAATCAGTATTGTCATCATTGAACATAATAGCATGTCATCGATTAAACTCGTTAGCTATCGTCTGTATTGAATGACGCACAAAATATGTCATTTTGTGCAAAAAGTGAGGATTTTTAAGTAAAAATAACGTCCACCATTGGTATCACACCCCATGTGCTTATGATGCGGGATATAAAGCAATTTATTGAACTGGAATTATATCAAGTGAAAGCATAGATGCTTAACGTTTTTTTTTTTTTTTATTTTGGCTCTCTTGTATTTGTCGTCATAAGCCATTGCCTAGTGTTTGTTATTACATACGCGTGATAACAATGTCGAAAGTGTTGCTATTTGGTAGTTTGTGAACAATATGAGGCTTAAAATTTCAAAAATGTACTTACATGCTTGTTAACTGAGAAATGAGCCTTCAGAAACTATGAGGCTTTCTCGGCAATATTTAAGAAGAAGAAAAATGTCACACTAATTTCCCGGTAAAGCTCATTGATTATCTCATGTCATCTTTGCCGAGAATGTGTCTGTAGGGATTTGGCGAAGAACCCCACACGGTCGTCCTAACCAACGACAAAAATTTGTCATTTCCTGGTTTGACATATCAGATCACATAGTCATTACAAGATTCAACGTCAGAAGCAACGTTCAACCAGTAAGGAAAAAAATCAAATTTGGACGCGGCCGACTATATTGTACCCTACACCACTGCGAATAAGTCAAATATATATGGGGGCTATATTCAAATCTCGACCGATATCAATATGATTTCGAACATTCCAAATTTAATCAAAATTGGCAGATATATCGTGGTTGGTGCATTAAATACCAAGTCGGCCGAAAATATATATGGGTGCTATATCCATTAGGGTTATGACTTTTTGACCTTTTTTCTCAAAAATGATTTCCTGTAGCGAGAACGAATGAATTATTGCCTATTAATGCCAAAATAGCATTCATTTCATTTAATTATTAAAAAAGTTCACGCACAAACCACTTTAAAAAAATACTATGAAATGAAAAAAAAATCTCAAATAATTTGCCTATTAATAACTAAAACAACTTTTATTCCATTTAAATATTGAAAAGGGTCACGCACAAACCACTTTCAATTGATATGATATATGGAATAAAGTTATAAATTATATAAAATGATATACATGTAATGATATGGCGTGAAACAAAAGTTTATGTCATGATGGTTATGTCGTGCGGCTTTAAAGCTTGTTTTGAGTTATATACATATGAGCTCAATGTGACTCAAAAAAATCAAAAAAGCTCATATAAAAAACGTTAAAAGGTTTTTGTGTGTGAGCTTTTTTATCGAATCACCTTATAATTATGATTTTATTTAATCTTATGTAAAAGCTCATCGAAATATGATACAGGGATACGAGGCTGTAAAAAAGACTTAACCCTAATATCCATATTACGATACAAGTTCCAAATGTCAGCAAAATTGGGCAGATATAGCGTGTTTAGTGTATTATATACCACAAGTCGGCCGAAAATATTTATGTGAGCTCTATTCAAATTTCATCGAAATAAGACGTATGTATATAGCGTAGCGTGATTGGTGCACCAAATACCTAAAATCGGGCTAAAATATATACGCTGCTATAGCCAAATCTGAATCGATTTCATTATAATTTGGCAAACTTTTTTCTACAAATAATTCCGTCACTCGTTTCAAATTTTATCAAAATTGGATATATCGCGTGATAGGTTCACCAAATACTAAAAATCGGGCAAAAGTATGTATATATTGGAGCTGCAACCAAATCTGAACCGATTTTAATATAATTTGGCAATTTGTTTCTAGATCTAATTCCCCCACACGTATCAAATTTCAAAATTGAACATACGTGAATTGTGCTATATCCAAATCTGAACCGATTTTTACCAAAATAAATAGCGTCCTTTGGCCCAAAAATAGGGGTATTACACGCACAAACAAAGGAGATCGTCATATAAAAGAATACCAAACATTCGACCCTATAACACTGTGTAACAGCCAATCTGGGGTGGGAATTTCCAAGTGGGTGTTGTGGTTGCATTCAGATAGTAGATCAAAACCCCAAAAGATTTATGGGTTCTCAAGCCAAACATTTACAGTCCCCTTATATAATCTTAACCCAAGGCGATGGCTCCCCTATATTATGCGCTATACTTCGCAGGACAAATGTTGGTATTCTGAGTTTTTGTTAAATAGAAACCATCTATCAAATTATCATCAATAGCGTCCCATATTTTTGTGCAGCCCTCATACTTTGAACATTTTCTGGGAAGAGGTGTTCTTCCCCTTGGGAAACGAATATACCAAATTGCAGCCTAATCAATTGGAAAATGTGGCCAAGTCCCCCAAAATAGATAAAATCAGGAGGCACCTTTTTATGGACGAAACTTTTTTCTCAAAAGTGATTTCCTGTAGTGAGAATAAATAAACTTTTCCCTACTAATGCCTAAACTAAAGTTAAATCCGATTTATTATAAAATTTGTTTTTTGAAAAAATTTTATGAAACGAAAAAACATTTTTTCAAAAAATTATTTCCTGTTGCTCGAATGAATGACCTTTTGCCTATTAATGCCTAAAGTAACTTTTATTCCATTTAAATATTGAAAAAGGTCCCGCACAAACCACTTTTACTTTTTATGATATATGAAATAAAGTTATACTTAATATAAATGATATATATGAAATAATATGAGGATAAAATTAGTGAGAAACAACCAGTTATGTCACGTTGGTTATGTCGTGTGCCCCTATACTTTGATTTCATATAAATATCGACTTACAGTGACTTCAAAGAAAATTCCAAAATTCTGAAAAATAAAAACTTTAAAAGCTTTTTGTGCGAAAGCTTTTTCTATCAAATCACCTTTTTATTAAGATTTTATGTAATCTTAGGTAAAAACTCATCAAAATATCCTACAGGGATAAGAGGTTGTAAAAAAGTTATAACCCTAATGGTTATAGTTTGAACATTTTCTGGTCAAATTTTTGCCTTGGGAAATGAATATGCAAAATTACAGCCTAATCAATTGGAAAATGTGGCCAAGACCCTCGAAATAGCTAAAATCAGGGGGAATGAGGGCTATACCAAAACGTGGACCTGTATTAATTTTTAGCATAGAGGGTTTCTATTTAATAAGAACTCAAAAAACCAACATTTGGCGAAATTCGTTGGAAAAAAGGTAAAAAGTAAGAAATACTGGAAATCGGGGTATACCCTTATATGGGGGCTGTACCAAAAAGTGGACCGGCATGACCCAGTTTTTGTACCAGCAACTCTATATCCAATCCAAAGATCCCTATCAAATATTTAACCTTACGAAACATTGGGGACCCATTGACATTGGTTATGGTTAGATATAAGTGCTCTAAAAAAGTTGGCCTGAGAACCTCACTCACGAAAATTGTTGTGTAATTGGATGTTCTATATTTCCCAACAAAGACATACACACGCCAAACACGTAACCAAATTGATCATTACATCAGTCGCAAATGTAGAGGCTCCTTGCAGGACGTGCGCACAAAACGAGGAGCAGATATTGAAACTTTTAATTGGCATTATAAAAATAAAGCTTCATCATTATTATAAACGAAAATCGAAACATATAGGTAGGCAACTCGATGTGAAGGAAGATAATATTAATCAGAATACAGAGATAATTAGTGAACTTTTGGAAACATGTCTACCCACTAACAACAAACCATAGGAGGAAACAGTGAATGTGTTGAAAACAATCACGGAAAAAGAAATAGCATACAGACAAAAAGAAGCAAGAAAAATCTGTTTATCTGACAACACCTGGAAAATCAGTAAAAAGGCAGCAAAAAAGCAGCCAGAAACGATAAAAGAAAATATCTCGAAAACAAAGCCATAGAAGTCCACCAGTTAATATGCCGATTATCCAACGACAGTTTACGAGCTAGTCGAGAACTAAACGATTAAAAGGGCCAAATAATCACCAATCGGGGAACAAATCCGACCATGGAAAAAACACTTCGAACGTATAAGCAATATTGATCATGACAACAA
Organism: Musca autumnalis; assembly: GCF_047663935.1. Lineage (NCBI taxonomy): Eukaryota > Metazoa > Arthropoda > Insecta > Diptera > Muscidae > Musca > Musca autumnalis. The sequence continues at coordinate 116,505,276 of NW_027411755.1, forward strand.
TGATAATTCCCATATTCATTTGAATATACCTACTATAGAAGATATAAGAGACGCTATTTTAAGACGGAGCGTTCACAATCGTTAAAATGAATATCCTTTCCTTTCCTTCGTAATGCAGTATTTTTGCAAAAAAGGATATCGTTTGTCTAGATGGTATTCGATCTTCCCATAGTTGCAAATTTCGATTCACACATGCTGAGGTATTTCTCTTTCGGCAAAACCGACTGATACTTTTTTACTTGTATTTGTTTTCAATCAAACAAAATATTTCAACAACAAGTAAGCCAAGGATATAGTCGGACGGGGCCGACCATGTGATACCCTACACCTTTACCCGTGGGAATTAGCTTTTCACAAATCAAAATCGGCTATTTTGCCGATATATGTCCTCAAAGAATTAAAATATCGACCAAAAATAAAATTTGTATATTTTTCATACAAAAGTAATGGTCCATTTCACCCACTAAATAATATCAGATTATCATTCAAAATTGTAGGCATCTTCTTTGACCTAAACTCTTACCCGGTGACAATTTCCGTGACTATTGGGGTAAAATTGCGATCTCTAACGAGTTTATGATTACACTATATACGAATAACTGAAAATATTGGGATGTAACTCTGTTATCTGATCGTGCACACCAACACAACTGGCATCAATTGAAAGGTCAATCGTTCCATTTCCAAGTGTAGCTTACTTGTCCGGAATGTATCTTCCAGGAATAAAGAAATAAGTTGTATATTAAAAATTTTCACAATTTTCACACAAAAGTTGTGGTCCATTTAACCCTCTAAATATTATCTGATCGCCATCTCAAATTGCAAGCTTCTTCTCTGTCATATACTCTTACCTTATATAAAATTTCGCGTTGATCGGACAATTATTGCAACCTACAGAGCCGCTAGAAAAATGAATAAATATTATGTTTTTGGTCCATTTCACCCGCTATTTCTCGATCATCACCAATAAGAATAGGGATCTATTCTGGCCTAAACCCGACATCCATACAAAATTTCGTGACGATCGGTCCATAATTGCAGCCTGGAGCGTGTTTACAATTTATAGTGGACAGACGGACGGACGGAAGGACACACATCTCAAAATCGCTTTATCTCGTCGAGATATGAAGATTGGCATATCACATTGGGGGTCTCCGACGAATATTTCGCGGTGTTACATGAATTTTTACCAAGACAAACTTATAATACCCTTTCCACATAGTGGTGTAGGGTGTAAATAGCATTAGACGCCTTTTACCGTTGTTCAGACGACGATATACCATTTCCACACTGTGGTGTAGGAGTTTTGTAGTGGTCTTATCGTCTTAAATAAACTAGTCATTAGTTTAGTCATGTCCTTGGTATTTTCGAGCGACGCATACATATATTCAAATGCAAATTTCTGTATGCTCATTTACTCAAAAAGTGGCATAGCTCAAAAAATGCGTTTTCTGAGTTAGCAATTTCTATTTTTCTACGACTTCTATTTTATCTTGTGTTAAAATTTTAATTTTGATATCTCTTAAACGTAACGACTTACAGCTCATTTGTTACGAGTTTGGAATAATTGTCCCAATTTACATTAGGCGAGTTTACTTGCGGCAATTGTCAGTTTGTTGGTGAGAGAGGGTGTTGAGAGGCAAAGGGTTACCATATGCCTCACCTCTCTCTCCATCAAACTGACAATTGCCGCAAGTAAACTCGCCTAATGTAAATTGGGACAATTCAACAAACATGTTTTTCGAGTTTATGAAGCACTAAAATACTTCAAATCATGCTTGATCTTGCACATAAATGTAGTATGTACTGATATCTGGCTAGCTGTTTACAAAATATGGTCCAAGTATTTATTTTAGTTTTTGTGTAATAATCTTTTTAAGTTGGGAAGACAATTTTCAATCGCCAACTTAAAATGCGATACTGGACTTTATGCGATGTGTCACTCTTTGAGTAAATGAGCGATATGATTTTCGCTGCGACAATCACAATGTTGTATTTGCTTTGGTGTTTTACGAAAGTACAAAATTTCTTCTAGTAATGGGTCGCTGAACAAAAACTGTGTACAATGAGACACTTTTTTCCATAGACATATGTATACATATTTGTTATCTACGTATGTATGATGAAATTTCCTCTGAACAATGCTTGTTTTGTGTTAAAAATGTGACATATAAACATTGCTATGGTAAATGCATTGTGTGGTTGCATTCATTCAAGCATTAATTCATAGCTTCGTTTCGTTAGCTGTTCGTCCATGTCACTGTAAAGCCTATCCATCCATCGACGACCGACCAACCTTTAGTTATGATTGTTATGTTAGTGAGTGACGAGTGTTTTTGTCTGTGGACAAAAGGTGGGTGGTCACTTACGTCTGTTGTGATTTGTGTGTAATCGGTCGTACTATTTGTTCGCATTGTTCCAATTGGCTGTAATGCGTCCTTTTTGAGGATATTTTTATTGTTGTTTTGTTTTGGTGGCAATGTATTCAGCGGTTGAGAAAAGTGGGTAGTTCCGGTTAATAAATCGATTTCGGTGGCCTCCCATTTCATCTTGATTGCTTTTTGTTGGAGTGGAATGGGATCTTCAATTGTCCTCTTGACTTCTTTCTATATGTTCCGATAAATCATAGAGGTTTTCAATAGTTGTCAATAGTGAAAATAGTAGAAATGATGATAAGAAGAGATATTTTGTATATTTAGAGTATTTTGAAGATCTTCTGCACATTTTCCAACTAAAATTCGGAATTTGTGGCATGAAAGGTTAGAAAAAAAACTTTTAACAAAAAATTGTACTAATGTGCATGGGTATGTCAACCGTATATAAAGGTAAATTTCTTGAGGCATTTCAATTTAGGTTTTTTTATTATCAGGGGGTAAATACCTTCTAGTTAAAAAATTCTCGCATTAGACCACGTTTTCAAATTAACATGCTAAAGCGGCCAAAACAAAAAACATTTTTTGAAAAGATACTTCACGTTTGACTACTTAATTTCAGTACATTATTTAGAAATGCCTTTGCCTTTCAAAATTCCAGTTCTACCCCTTTACAAAATCACAAATCGCACACGACTTTCCAAAAACTAATTTCATATCTCAGCTCTATCCGTTCACCTAAATCCAAATTATAGCCAATGTAGTTCCATTTATCACTTTTCCATAAGTACGAATTTCCAAAACTATCTCAATCCTACACTCCAACAGTAAATGCAAATTGTAGCGAATTTACTGCTTCCATATCTCAATTCCATATTCCAACAGTAATCTTGATTCCAAATTTCGGGATTCCAGTTCTTCAAATCCAAATCATACTAAACTCACTACCATTTAGGACTTTTCGATATTTGGTACATCTTTCTTACTCTTCATCAGTGACCCCCGTTCCAAATTTCGCTATTCTGGCCCTATTCGTTAACTCATATACAAATTGTACTATATTTAGTACCATTTAGTACTTTTCGTACACTTTTAATTCGAATTTCCAAAAACTTTTCTTTGTTACTCTCCATCAGTGACCCTCATTCCAAATTCCAGTTCTATTCGTTCACCCAAATCCAAGTTGTACTAAATTTAGTACCATTTAGTACTTCTCGTAAACTTATTGTTCGAATTTCCAAAAACCTTTCTTTGTTACTCTCCATCAGTGACCTTCATTCCAAATTTCAGGATTCCAACTCTATTCGTTCACCAAAACCCAAATTGTACTAAATTTAGTGCCATTTATTACTTTTCGTGCACTTATAGTTCGAATTTCTAAAAACTTTTCTTTGTTACTCTCCATCAGTGACCCTCATTGAAAATTTCAGGATTCCAGCTCAATCAGTTCAACCAAATCTAAATAGTACTAAATTTAGTACCATTTAGTACTTTTCGTGCACTTATGGTTCGAATTTCCAAAAACCTTTCTTTATTACGCTCCATCAGTGACCTTCATTCCAAATTTCAGGGTTCCAACTCTATTCGTTCACCCAAACCCAAATTGTACTAAATTTAGTACCATTTATTACTTTTCGTACACTTATAGTTCTAATTCCAAAAACATTTCATTTTTACTCTTCATCAGTGACCCTCATTCCAAATTTCAGGATTCCAGCTCTATCCGTTCACCCAAATCCAAATTGTATTAAATTTAGTACCATTTAGTACTTTTCGCGCACTTATAGTTATATTTTCTAAAAACCTTTCTTTGTTACTCTCCATCAGTGTCCCTCATTACAAATTTTAGGATTTCAGCTCAATCCGTTCACCCAAATCCAAATTGTTCTAAATTTAGTACCATTTAGGACTTTTCGTACCCTTATAGTTCGAATTTCCAAAAACCTTTCATTGTTAATCTTCTTCAGTAACCCTCATTCCAAATGTCTGTATTCCAGCTCTATCCGGTCACCCAAATCAAAATTGTACTAAATTTAGTACCATTTAGTACTTTTCGTGCACTTATAGTTCGAATTTCCAAAAACCTTTCTTTGTTACTCCCCACCAGTGACCCTAATTTCAAATTTCAGGATTCCAGCTCTATCCGTTCACCCAAATCCAAATTGTACTAAATTTAGTACTATTTAGTACTTTTCGTACCCTTATTGTTCGAATTTCCAAAAACCTTTCATCGTTAATCTTCATCAGCGACTCTCATTTCAAATTTCAGGATTCCATCTCTATCCGTTTACCGAAATCCAAATTGTACTAAATTTAGTACCATTTAGTACTTTTCGTACCCTTACAGTTCGAATTTCCAAAAACCTTTCATCGTTACTCTTCATTAGTGACCTTCATTCCAAATTTCAGGATTCCTGCTCTATCTGTTCACCCAAATCTCAATTGTACTAAATTTAGTACCCTTTTGTACTTTTCGTACACTTAAAATTCGAATTTTCAAAAATTCTTTGGTACATCTTTCTAGCTCTCCATCAGTTACCCTCATTCCAAATTTCAGAATTCTAGCTCTTACCGTTTGCCTAATACAAAGGGTACCATATTTAGTACCTTTTAGTACTTATTATCTCACACCTACACACCAACAGAAACCTACACCCAAAATTTCAACTTTCTAGCTTCAGCGGTTTCGTCTGGGCGTTGATGAATCAGTCAGTCAGTCACTCACCTCACTACTCTTTTATATATATAGAAGATTTTCTTTGATATTGTTGTACAGTATGTCGTGTTTTGGCTTAATGTCTGTGTTCACCCTACATAAGACAATGTGTGCACGTCCACCATTATGTTATAGGTACTATATATAATGATTTATATGAAATGATGACGATGCACAAGGGGTGAAATCGCAAAAAATTTAATTTAATTAAAAAAATTAAATTCGGTTTTTTGTATAACTGTCGTTACATGGAAATATGTTACAAAATGCTAAGTCTCTAACCAAAATATCAAGATCATATATTGTTTACTACTACAGTTACACTGTGTTAAAGCTAAAGAATTTTTAATAATTTGAAGAGCACCATAAAAAATTAAATTTTTTGGTGTATAAAGTGTAGTATTTTTTTACGCATCAAAAGTGCTCATTTTAGAATGGAATCGTCAACTTCAGATAGATATCAGAATCTTAAAAAATATATTTATGACAAAAGAAGTTTAGAAACATATTAAAAATTAATTTAAAATTTATCTATTTTTCCCTATTTTTGAAAAGAATTTAGGGTTAAAAAAGTAGCGGAATATTTTATATGGAGGTTATTCCAAAACGAGAATATATGGAGATGATATTTGATAAAAATATTTGCAATCCCTTCAAAATGCACAATTCACAATTTGAGCCAGTTTAGTTGCAATGTATGCCTAAAATGTTCGAAATCTCCCAAATTTGACTGTACCTCTATATGGGGGCTATACCAAAACCTTGACCTATATTGACAAATTTTCGCACGATGAATTCTTAGGCATTCAGAACTATAAATTCTAATTTACAGATAAATATACTAAAAAATGTGGTCAAGACCCCCGAAATACATAAAATCGGGAGATATCCTTGTATGGGAGCTACACTCAAATATTGGCCTAACTTTAAAATTTTTTGCCAAATATTAGCTTTGCTAATAATAACGCATATTGGAAGATTTTATATTAATCAAATAAGAAATGTAAATAAAACCGTAAAAACACTTCATAGTTTTTATGGTACCCATTTATGAGGGCTTCCGTTATATTGATTGAGGTGTAAACATTCGAAAAATATTAAGATTTTATCACCAAAATGATTCCCTGAATTAATCTCCTTTTTTTGGAATCTTGCCCCACTGTGCAGCGAATCAATCTCTTGCAATACCTATGCATATTTCGATGATTCACTTAGCGGGCATTTTGTGCCGTCAGTTGCATCTCACAATGCCAAAAGCCTTAAAGTGGGTCAAAGTCGCGCAATGTGCATACGATTTTGATACGCATCCGGTTTCATTACACCTATTTCAAATAGATTCTTCAAGAACCGCGGATGTGCCTCCACATTCTATTTTGCGTAAAAGACCCACATTACTCGGGTATCTCTGTAATTTATGACACGCGTTTTCGCAAATATTATAATCGCGTATAAAGGATTTCATTTATGTAAAAATTTTTAAAGAAAATCGTGGTTTGGTACGCGGATTTGTCAAAATATATTTTTGTTGATTTCGTATTTCTACATCCGCGGTTTTAGTGGACGGATTAGATCGCGGAAAGGCTCATTAGATCTGTCGCGTAAAAAATAAATTCACGCGGGGTTCAAAGGAAATTGAATGACACATGTAAATTTAACACGCAAAAAATTAGTTTTTTAAGAAAATTCACCATCAAATTTTGGCTTTTAGGCTCCAGTTACTGGGATGCTGTAAGGAGCACACTCAAGAGATATACATTAAACGACGTAAAATCACGAGTTCTATAATTCTATTATGAGATTGGTAATTTATCTTGTTGCGGGCCGGATTATTAAAAAAATTCAAAAAACCCCGAAATTCCGGCTTCAAAATGTCAGCATCAACTTTAGGTGGATGCAGTGGATATATCGAAAAATCATACACTAGTATCATGTTGCCCATGATTCTTTCTTTGGGCATAGGTCTATAAAATGTAAGTTTAAGCCAGAAATCGGAAGGGAACATACAAAAATCTAAATGTTCTTCAACCCATTTTTACTAATTTTTCTACATTGATGCCAACACAGCTTCCACGAAAATAATTTTTAAGGGTCGACATTATGGGATCAATCTTGAAACACTTCATTTTAAAGAATTTCAGTCATACTATATAGAATATGTTAACAGTTCGCGAATTCTGAATGGGTGAAACTCGCATTCATCGATTGATAAACATTTTTGGTTTTTACCATATGTACATAAACTTGTACAACTTTTCAAATTTTATAAGGACATAATTGCAGGAATTTCAAACCCTTTTTCTTGCAAGATCTGAAACAGAGTCTCCACTTTCTTCAATAAACTGGCAATTGCCTCAACTATAAATATAGAGAATTTTAAAAGTTTTCGACCCATTTTCCATCCACATAGGCTGTAATTTGACATTTCAAGTCTTCTATAAACCAGGTGCTCAGTTATGTTTCTATGAAAATGTGTAATGAAAACTTTTATAAAGGAAATAACTGTCAAATGAAAAAAAATTAAAACGGAAATATTCTTCATTTCAAGTTTTCATAGCACAAGAATCCAGCCCCAGAAATCTCTTAACTAAAATTGTTTTGGTGATGGTGTAATAATATAAGGTGTAAATAACAATCATACAATTTTGAACTTTTATATAAACTGAATTGTCTGAATATATTAGGACCTACCCCGAATATTCCAAAATTTAATAAATAGATTTCCAATCTGTTCTATTCAATGCTGCATAATAAATATATGAAGTGTAGAATGTATCACATTATGTATAGAGGAATTTCGATGCCAATTAAAATTAAATTTTAAATCTTTTCATTTATTTCCTGTAAATTTGTCTGAACTATTTTGGAAAGACCCTAGTATTCAAATGTTGCCATTGACATTTAATTCCCATAAAACCAAGTTGTTATTGTAAAATTGTTAGTTGTCGTAATTCATGCAAACACCTTACTTCTTACACCATGGTTTTGGTATAGCTCCCATATACATAGGTACCGACTTCACGTATTTTAAAGGTTTTACGCATATTTTCCTTCCGAATTTGTTATAATTTGGAAAATATTTTGGTGTACTTCGGGTTTTCGAGTTTTCTTTGGAAACCAAATATCGTTATCAAATTTGTTGGTAAAGTTCCCTATTTATTAGACACGTCCATATTTCCCTAAAAAAGGAATTTTAATTTGCATCTCACATTACGACTTTGGTAAGTGGTTTACAAAAATACAACACACACCCTTCTGTTAGTAGCCGCATAATTCATCCTCAGCTACACATCAATACGGATTTTTTCGTGCTCGTAATTTATAATTCCAGTTATAACAATTGGAAATCCAATAAGTATTCTGATAATTAAAAACAAATACAAAAACGATAAAAATTAGTCTATCCAGATTGGCAGATTTTGTTCCATGGTTGGATTAAACCAATTAAATGAACCATCAAAACACGTGACCCACCAACCAACGAATCGAGCAACAACTTCCCAAGAAGTTGCGCACAGTAATAACTCATTGACATTCATTATTCGATGTCCTGAATGGAATTATCACCAAGGAATTAAAGAGCCGCCGCCAATAACAAACGGGAAGGACGAAATAAATGATAAACGATGATTAAGATCAATGTTTACGCCGCCACCCACAAGAGGACGCCAAAACGAAAGGAAAAACAAAAACATCTACGGATAGCTTGACATGTGGCCACGAGACCCTCCACTATTGTTTACAGAGATGCACTTGTTCGCCATTTCATCTAATCAACTAAGACTTTGCAAAGCTGCAACTTCATTACACGTCGAAATACGACAGTCCTGCCACGTGCTGCAACAATTGTTGTTTATTCAAACAATTTGTGCTGCTCCGTGTAAGCGTTTTCTTACTAAGCTTTTTATTAGTTATGGAAATACCAACAAACACATTCTATTTGTTTCAGATGTTTTTATTTGAAAAGGAAAACAGTAGTTAAAGTTGTGTGTGCACTGCACGGGCACGCTTCACCATCCAATTGGAGATGGAATTGGTTTCCGTTCGTAAGCGTACGGAGGAAAGAAGTTAATGGCATTGCATTATGTGTTGTAGACATGCACAAACACACATACACGTAGCTTACCTCCTTAAATAGTTCATCCATCCATTCACACAGGATGTGACCGCCAAGTGGCATCTAAGGATGGGCTTGGCCATCACTGTATAGAGTAATGAATTCCAATGCGACCGTATGCTACCAAATTGTTGCAATTGTTTTCTCCAAAGTCACGTGCCCATATGGCACACATTGGCCTTAGTCCACGTGGCTTTGGAAACCAAAAGCCGAGCAAATGAAGTAACACATAAACATGGGGGTGGTTTGTATGTAGCGACTTTCAATTTCACGAAATATTTTTATAATGTTTTGATTATTATTGCCACTTGGAGGCCACTGCGATGACTATGGTGACACTATAGAAGACCACACGTGACCGCCTTGTCTCAACGCTTAAATTTCTGTTAAGAATATCCTTTGGCTGTATGCCGGAGAGGAAAGCAGTTCAACAGAAACCACTGTTGCCACTAACTCAACACTTTTAAATGTCATCAATGATTCGTTGTGGGAAATCGTTTTTTATGCTTTTCTTCCGCCAATGACTTTTTTATGGCACTGTTTTTATATGTGACTTCTTTTTTGGGCTGTTGTTCTAGTCACAGGAGGCGTTTTATGACACATGACTTACATTCCATATTGTGGCTAATATTTCCGGTTTTTTCTAGCGGTTCTAACATTTATCATTACCATGTCTGACATTCGTGTTTATTTCGTGTTCTGTTGATTTTTGCTTAATCTGTTGGTAAAGGGGTTGCAGATGATATTATGTTGGTATTCTTACGATGGCTGCTTGATATCAGCATGTGGTGCACTTGTAACCATCATTATAATCGGGAATTATCACAATGTGATCCGTTGGGTTTTGTTAATAATTCAATTTCCATAGAAACGTTAATTTGTTCACGAACTTGACTTGTATAAAATGTGCTTGGTGTGAGAAATGAACGTGGGAATATTTGTAAAATGGAATATCCTTGACGTTAAAGGAAACATTGTGGCATTTTCTGGTCTAGTCATTGGTTATGCGAAAAATATTAGCAAAATATGTGTATAAAAACAAGTAAAAAGCGTCTTGCAGTCGGCAATAAGCCCTCAACCCACGACAATAAAGTAAATTTATGATAGATCCAATAAACTTTGTTTCGTAATTATAAAAATACTTTGGTCAACAAATAACATAACTACTTACTTAGCTGGCCCATTACTGAACATTTGTTCTATAAGCCGAACTAAGAAAAGATGTCCAATTCTCTCTTTTTGTGGCTTCGCTCTCTGGAATACCGCACCTTTTCATCTCTTCTTCCCCTTGTTTGCTCCATTGAAGCCTTGGCCTGCCAGTTCTGCGTGTACCACCATGTGGCCCGTATTTATACGGCTTTTTAGCGCGTTCATCATCGCTCATTCTTATGATATGGCCTAGCCAACACAGTAGTTGTATCTCGATACGTTTATCTATACTGATGCCGTTGTATAGCAGATACAGCTCGTGGTTCATACGACGTCGATATTCATCATCAACGCAGATTGGTTCTTAGATCTTTTGAAGAATTTTTCTCTTAAACACACCAAGCACTGCCTTGCCCGCTTGTGCAGTACCCATGCTTCGGAGCCATACATCAACGCGGGTAGTATCAGTGTTTTGTAAAGTGTTACTTTTGTTTGACGAGACGTGGCTTTGTTTTTAAACTGCTTACTTAAGCCAAAGTAGCACATGTTAGCCAATATAATTCTTCTTTTTATTTAACAACTGATGTTGTTTGTTGTGTTTACGGCGGTGCCGAGGTAGACGAAATCTTTCACTACCTCAAAATTATAGGAGCCAACTTCAACAGTTGGTCCGAGCTCTATGGACACATTGCGCGTCGACACCATCAACTTGGTCTTCTAGCCGTTTACCGACAGACCCACTTTAGCAGATTCTCCTTCGATCTTCAAAAAGGTACAAGCTACTTCTTTTACTGATCGTCCTATAATGTCTATATCGTCAGCACAAGCAAGTAACATGTGGCTATTGGTGTAGATTGTGCCATTTCTCTTAACGTTTGCCTCCCGTATGACCTTTTCCAGCAGTATGTTGAAGAGATCACACGAAAGGCTGTCTCCTTGTCTGAAACCTCTTTTGGTATAAAACTGTTCGGAGAGGTTCTTTCCTATTATAACTGGGGATCGAGTGTCAGTTAAAGTAATTTTACAAAGCCGTATGAGCTTTGCGGGGATACCAAATTCAGACACGGCTTGGAATACCTTTGAACGTAGGGGGCTGTCGAAGGCTGCTTTATAATCGACAAAAAGGTGGTAGGTGTCTTGGGTATTCTCTACGATATGCCGCAGGGTAAATATCTGGTCAATGGTGGACTTGCCAGGTCTAAAGCCTTATTGGTATGGTCCAATTATTTCGATGACCATAGGCTTTAGTCGTTCGCACAATATCCCTGACACCATTTTGTAGGCAATAGGAAGAAGACTTACGCCCCTATAGTTAGAGCATATAGTCTCATCTCCTTTCTTGTGGACGGGACACAGGATGCTTAGGTTCCATAGGCCATCCGCTCCTGCTGCCTTATTATTCTTCAGCCCGTTTATTGCTGTCTTTACCACATCTTGACGGGGTGGTATACATTCAATGCCATCTTCTGGGATTGGATCTGTGGCATCTTCGTCGTCTTCAGTACTACTGGATACCAACAGTTTGGAAAATTGCTCTTTCCATAACCTTAACACACTATCTGTATCAGTTACCAAATTACCTTGCTGGTCCTCACAGGAAGATGTGCCTGTACCAAAGCCATCAGTTTGATATTTCACTCTTTGGTAGAATTTACGGACTTCATTTTGGCTCCTGTACATCTCGATTATTTCACACACCCGCCTTTCCATCTCTCTTTTTTCCTGCGGACCTGTTTGTACCTTATTTTCTACGAGCAACAAGTCTGTGTTGGCTCCACGGAAAGATCGCACATCCAACACGCTCTATGAATGTTTTCCTTCTATCACAATGTGATCAATTTGATTTCTTGTTCTTTGATCTGGAGACAGCCAGGTGACCTTATGAATATCGAGATGCTTAAATCTGGTACTGCTAACTACCATGTTTTTTGCCGATGTGAAATCTATCAGCCTCATTCCATAGTTCGATGTTTCACTATGGATACTGAATTTCGCGACTGTTGGGCCAAAGACATTCTCCTTTCCAATTTTGGCATTAAAATCGCCTAGAATAATTTTAACGTCATGGGCAGGACAACGGTCATATGTTTCTTCTAAGCGCTCGTGGAATATATCTTTGGTCTGTTCGTCCTTGTCTTCGGTTGGAGCATGAGCGCAGATAAAGCTAATGTTGAAGAAGTTTGCTTTTATTCGTATTGTAGCAAGTCTTTCACTCACTGGGGTGAACCTGGAGGCCAGATGTTTTAAACTCCGACTAACTACAAATCCGCAACCCAACGCATGCTTTGTGTCATGGCAGCTATAATACAGTGCGTCACCTTTAGGTGTTGTTGTGACGCCTTTCCCAATACATCGTATTTCCGTATGGCAGTAATGTCGGTCATGTACTTTTCAAGTATATCTGCCAGCGCGTAAACTGCACTTTCTCTATAAAGAGTGCGAACATTCCAAGTGCAGATTCGCAGATCATGGTCCTTAAAACGTTTGCGGAAGTCGCCAACTTTAGATGGGTTTGTTTTTCTTTTCTTTCGTTTTTTCATAGTAGGCTGCTTTTTTCTAGGGGTTTTAGGAAGTTTTCTTAAAAAAGGTGGGTCTAATCAAAAAGTGACTATTTACTTCAGTAAATATTGAAGACGAGAAATATATCTACAGGTTGGTCTGTATAATTTTATTTTTCTAGACGGAAGTATTCCTGAGATATGGCGGTTCTTTAAACCACATTCTTTATATGCACATATATCGGTGATATGCAAATATTCAGGCGAACCGGCTAAAATAGCCGCCCGTGAAAATGAGGCTGATTTTGGTAATTTTGGTAAAACAATGTGAGGCACCATTCTATGGGGGCTATTTCAAAACGTCGATCTATATCGACAAATTTCTGATGGAAAGTTTTTAGGCTCAAAGAAGACTCAATACCTAATTTCCTATATTTCGGTAAGAGAAAGTGGCTAAAACTTAAAAAATACCGAAAATCAAGAAGTACGCTTCTATGGGGATATAGGAAGGCGTAGACCTATACTGACAATACCCTTCTGGAATATTTTATAACTCTAGAAAGACGAAATAACGAATTTCAGCCATTTCGGTCTGATATTGACGTCACAATCTTCAGTATTACGAAAATCGGGAGGTACCGTTCTATGGAAGCTATATCGAAACGTGGACCTATACCTACGAATTTTAGTCAGAAATGGGGAAATATGAAAGCGTGGACCTGTACAGACATATTTCTGGCGAACAGTTTTATATCACATTGAAGCCTAAATACCAAATTTCTGCCATTTTGGTGGAATATTGAAGACACAACCATCAAAATACGAAAAATCGGGAGGTGCCTTTCCATGGGGCTATATGAAGGCGTCGATCTATACCGACAAATTTGAAGGGGAGGTTTGAGTACAACCAACGAAGTCTAAATACCAAATTTCAGCCATTTCGGTGGAATATTGAGGCCATAACGTTCAAAATACCGAAAATCGGGAGGTACCGTTCTATGGGGGCTATATGAAGGCATGTACCGACACTGACAAAATTCTGGGGGAAAGTTTTATACCACCAACGTAGACTAAGTACCAAATTTCAGCCATTTCGGTGTGATGATGAAGCTAAAACCTTCAAAATACCGAAAATCGGGAGGTACCGTTCTATGGGGGCTATATAATGTTGTGAACCGATACCAACAAAATTCTGGGGGAAAGTTTTATACCTTTAAAGAAGACTACGTACCAAATTTCAGCCATTTTGGTAGGATAATGAAGCTAAAACCTTCAAAATACCGAAAATCGGGATGTACCGTTCTATGGGGGCTATATGAAGGTGTGGACCGATATATCCCATTTTCAATACCATCCTGCAAGTAATAAAAACTTCTGTACTCTATCTTTAAAATTGCGAGCTGTATCTTGATTTCAACAGACAGACGGACGGACGGACAGACGGACATTGTCAAATCGACATAGAATTTTATGGTGATCAATAATATATATAATTTATAGAGTCTCCGTCGAATATTTCGATGTGTTACAAACGGAATGACAAATTTAATTATACCCTCCCTATGGTGGAGGGTATAAAGATAGAAATGGAAAAGCAGATTTGTGAAAAAATCAAGATGTACATGAGCCATAATAAATTCCGAAAATTCTTCCAAAGAGTGAAACAACAAAATTGATGGCTTTGGTACTGACACATGCTCCAATAGAAACGAGCTATGTTATCTGGTAACAGATGCAGTGTGTTCTGGTTATACAAAGAGCATTTTTCCAAACTGTTTTTATCCGATACTAGAGAAGACGACGAAGCTGCCGCATATCCACTCCCAGCAGACTGTACTGAGTGTATACCACCCGGTCAATATGAGGTAAAGGCAGCAATAATCTCGCTGACCGGTGGCGATACACTGATAAGGTGTATGCATTAGCTAGTTAGCACCATCTGGCAGGAAGAACGCGTACATCACGATTGGACTATGAGCATCCTAAAATTAGACTGTATGCTGAAACTATAGGGGTATAAGTCACGAAATCATATCAACAAAACCAATGCGACTTTAGACCTTGCAAATCCTATAAAAGACTCAAGAGTTGTAGATCCACCCTTAGCATCCTTTTGTTGATTAAAAAGCAACCTTCTTCAGCCCCATACCCTGAAAGGTATTCTATGCCATGTCTGAATATGATAAGATGATATTAATTGCTGCCCGGTCCTCTGTTAAAATAGGTAAGAACCTAATGAAGCAAATCAGGTTTCAGATAAGGAAACAGCCTTTCGTGTGACAAATTCAACGTTATGCTGCAAGATGTTATACGAGATGCACACGTTGAAATAAGTGTCACGATATGGTATTGACCAACAAATGCTACTTTGGCTTATGTAAGTAGTTTAACAACAAAACCATATATTGTCAAACAAGAACAACACTTTACAAAACATTGCTACTCGTAATGTATAGTTCCGAAGCCTGGGTACTTGCGCAAGCAGATAAGCCAGTGGGCCAATATGCGTTGACGTAGAATGTCGACATCGTATGAACCAAGATCTGTATCGTATCATTGTATCAATCTGCAGAGGTAGTTCAAGTCGGTTGTATGATGTGGTTGAAACTTAAAAAATAGGGCGGTGGCGTTCCGACAATTCCCTACCAGCAGATTGTCTACCCTCAACGAAGAGTAAATACCAAAGTCAATTTACGAAGAGTAAATACCAAATTCAGAAAATTGTCTACCCTCAACAGAGAGTAAATACGAAATTCAATCTAATTCGGTCGGTTGCAATACCAAATATCCTGTCTCAATCTTAAATATTCCATGCTGTGTCTTGACTTAAACAGGCAAATGGATGGACGGACGGATATGGGACATGGTTATATCGACTTCGACTTAGTAGTTGGACTTTTGGGACAAACGTTCTAGCGCTATAAAATTGTAGTCATTTAGGTGTTACCAAGTATGCACCATGGGTAGGCAAGATTTTGGTGCATCCTAACATGGGAGCCGAATTCAAAGAAATTTTGTCACAAGAAATACATATTGCTACATAAAGCGGTTATATGGTATCTGACACAAAATATGCAGTTGCAACAACAATATCCATATGTTTCTACAGTAGAACTTCGATAATTCGTACCTCGATAATTCGTAATCTTCGATAATTCGTAACAAACTGCCGGTCCCTTGAAAAAATCGTGATATTTCGTAAAAATTACACGCATTTTGGTCCCCTCGATAATTCGTAATTTTTTCACCTCAAAACATTTTCAAATTTCATAAAAATTTTACAATTTTGTTGGTAACATCTTTTTATTACAAATGTTTACGCACCAAATGCATAGCATCGATAATTCTTGCGAAATTACACGATCACTAAGCGTTGTCAACGGCTTTTACCGTTGGGTAAACATAATCAAATCGTGTATTCAAAATTGCTTCCGAGCTTGCGGTTTTGTTAAGGATTTGATCTACAATTTATGCGATGAATCGATTGTAAATATCAATAACGAGTTTCAACGTATTCCTTTTAATTCCGAGAATGTCGTTACCTTTGAAGAATACGTAAATGTGGATAATGACGTTGGTGTTATTGGAAATTTGGGAGAAGACGATATTTTGGAACAAATTTCAAGGCAAAATGAAGAAAGTGATGGTGACAATCACGAAGAAGTTGTGACACATAAAGATGCAAAATCATCAATTCAAAAACTACTCTCTTTTTTATGTACATATAGAAAACTCAGTAGATAAAATACGAGAAAATATCCTTAAACAACCTCATATCACAGACTTTTTTCATGTTTTATTTCATTTATTTTAGTTTTCAAATCAAGTGTACTTATTTAAGCTGTGTGAATACCAGTTTTTGTTTTTTTTTTCAGAATTTTTATATAAGTTTTTCAATAAATGAAAAAACCTCGATAATTCGTATTTTTTTATTTTAACCTCGTTAATTCGTAATCTCGATAAATCGTAATCTTCGATAATTCGTAAAAATTGGCTGGTCCCTTGAATTACGAATTATCGAAGTTCTACTGTACATTGTTATATACATATTTTCTCCACCACACATTGAGTGTACAATACTGAGTTTTCTGCGTTGGCTAGGAACTCTCCTGAAAAGTGCTTACCATATTGTTCCGGTTTCCCTACAAGGGATGTCGTAATTTGTGCATCATACCGCTCCGATTTGATAAAGGAAGGAGATAACATAAAATTGTGCTAAAATCTATCCAATATAATTTAGCTTAAATACATATTTAATTAAGTATATCTATCCAATAACTATTTTTATAGCGACTGGAGCATATTTCAAATACTTTCTTCTTAAGTCTCTAAATACAAAATCGTCTATTTTAAAAAAGTTTCTTTCATTCTTTTGCTTTTCAAAATAGTCAGGCTTGTTCCCATAGTCGTTGTTTTAATATTTTATTAAAACAAATTATTGGGAAAAATTAAAAACGCCAACCCTCCTAGTTTCTTTCATTATTTTAACAATAAGTCAAATAAAGGATTATTACGAAGTATTATTGAAAGAGAAAGTTGCATTACCTGTCAACAGCTATGAAAAGGCACATCAAAGACAAATCAACGGAACCAAGGAATGAGTACAAACATGTATCTCTGGGCTTCCTGTAAGCCCATAAGAAGTTATTACATTAATATGTTTTAGCAGCTTAGCCAAAGGAATTTTCTCTTATATTTCGATTGTCTTTGTCATTGGGATTTATATTTTTTGGGACCGACAGCCAGCCTTGTTATGTGCATGGACTACGTAAACTGAAAAGCGGATTATGTGCCATTTAACGCCGCTTACAAAGGGCACACAGCTACACGTACACAAACAAACATACATACATTTGTTACATATAATCCGAAGAGAAGTGGGCGTAAATCGCCACAAAATGTTCCATTATTCACACAATAATAGTAAGACCAGGGACAACAAGAACAACTGTGGTATAAAGATATTCCATTCATGTGTCTTTAGATATGATATATGTACGTAGATGGTGATGATGCCCTCTTTGTCACGGTTCCTAATGGGCCTACTTCAGTGCTGCTGCATGCTGATCTCTTTGTTAGATGTGAGCGTTGCCTTGGCTTAGCCAATACTTATTAAGATGTATTAAGATAGACGAGTCACTATCTGTTTGTTGCACCTTTATCTGCCCAAGTGATTAGATGACATTGCCATTGTATCGTCGGTTACAAAGTGTCTGTCCATCACCTTCAGGGTTTCCTTTAGGATTTTTTGTTCAGACCTCTTGAAAGGTCTTGGTGACGAATATTGCTTAGCGATTCTGGCGTTTTTCCTTCTCGAGGCTAGTTTTCTGTTGCTTTGTGGCTGGCATACGATTGAGTTTATCATGAGCGTTGCATCTTTCATTAGTTTGCCTACCTTAAGAGGCTTCGAAATTTGTCGGTAAAGTTGTTTTTTTATTTTGATTCTTTGGTAGTGGAGTATTTTCTTTAAGCCCGGTTAATACCTACAATGCGTATGTCAGAACAAACACCTTTTGTGTTGATCTTTGTTCGGTGTCGTTGTTTGGTTTTCTCTTTTGGGGATTTCTTTTTATTGTTGATTTTGTTCGTTCAGTTGGTTTCTCTGTATTCGAGTGAGCAGCGCTTGCACAAATAAAAGTACCCTTAACAGCGGAGGGCATTGTGGTAGCACACTGTGGCAAATGTGGTACGATTTGGAAACTGATTTACTTCTTGGTTTATTTTTTTAGTAAAGGTATAATGAAAGAATATGAAAAAATCGAGGTGGACAGAAGACAGACTGAAGTTCGCAAAAATAACCGAAGATTGAACCATCAAGGTGGTTGCTTCAATGCATTTACATCCTCTTGCAAAGATCTGGAATGACATTTTGGCAATGAAAAGGAATTGGACTGATGATAATCGGGAAGGATGACTTTTACGACTAGTTCAGGTTCCTGCATGTGCTCTTTACATTTAACACAACTGCTCTAAGAAAATATCATTCCTTGGCTGGATGTTATTCTTTGTGTTGCATTCCGACGCTTTTCAAGTGTCGTTACCATGGACCGTGAAGTAGATGCCAGTGCCCGTTGTCTTTTACTTGTTCATAAACTTTGTTTAACGCCACATTATGTCAATTTACTGTCGTTCAACAATCATTTAGCCCTCATCCAAAGGGTAATGACGACCGCTCGGTCAACTGACCAGCTCAAACATTCCGTCTGCCGTAGGCCATGTTGTTATAGTTTGTGAGTTGCATTGTTGCCATTGTGTGATTTGAATAAAACTTTTGTTTAGAGGTTTTGTTGCTGTTGTTGTTGTTTGCATCCTCTCAAGTACATGAATTTGTATTTGATTTCGAGAAGCCTAATCCTCTTGATTTTAAAACAAAAACACATATTCAAAGATTTGTTTATGATATTGGCCGGTAGGTAGGCAGGCTGTGTTTGATTTATTGAAAAATTGCCGCATAGCAAACAAGTCGTGTTTATGTTCGGTTTGATTGATTTGTCTATTATTGACAATGTTCAAATGCATCGGCAAGAAAAAAATAAAATTGTTGACTTATTTTTGAATAGTCTTTGTGGAATTTTGGAAATCTTAAAAGTTTGAAAATTACCGTTCAACTAACAAAGTAAAAAGCATAGCAGACGTTTGCTTGAACGTTAAACTTAATGGATAGCCAAATCTAGATTTCTAAAAATGAAAAATATAATATTGATTGAAGACTTTTTGTATATCGGAAAAATTAAACCCAATATCAGCCAAGGTTAGTAATTCACATATATACATACATATGTTCCCACAAGTACCCCAGAAGAGACAAGGGAGACTTTCCTCATATGAATGAGTGCACCCTTATTCATATTAGCTCAATGATATGGGACATATTTTTTATCGCCGAGTCCGAACGGCGGGTCATAAGACACCATTGGTAGAGAAGTTTCAGACGGAATTCAGGATAACATATCACATAATGATTATTTTCTAAATGTCTATACTTGGTGTCAAGCATAGAACGGATCCGGGTAAATAAGAATTTAGACAATAGATGAGTGTGCCCTAACCAAAACTCTCCTGACTTTCTATGAGGACTCCTGTCCTGCCCAATCACCGGAAATCCCAACCGGGATGGTATAACAAAAAGTTAGGTAATCTTCGTAAATTATGTTCTGATTGACTTACCTACAAGGTTAGTTTTAATAATAACAAGAGTAAAATCATTAAAGCTAAGCGGAATTCTTGGGTCTGCTTTAGTGAGTCTATAGAGGGAGTATACAAAGGGCCTACGTTCCACAAGAAACTGTCTAAGGATCACAAATCCATAGATAGCATTAAGCCACGGTTCGGGCGCTAACCCTGAAGTAGTGACTCTGGATCAAGGTAAAACGTGAAGGAGAGTGTTCACCATGTTCATCTGTACTCCGGATGAACAGCTGTTAGATATTATAACTAGTCTCCCATGATTTCATTCTAACAAACCACCTGGATAGGAGGGTATAATTAGGGCCCAAGTAGAGTCAGTAGAAACCGCCTTACATCAAGTGTCCAACCACTTGTTGAAAAGAATATACAAAATTCAAACTTTACCGTGGCGGCCTTTCTCGGTATATAGCACCTCAAAATTTAATGAAATCTTTATATTTATTAAAAGAAATATAAAAAGCATATTAGTTTTTAATAACATGAATAAGTAATTCATTGATATTTTTTTATTTTCTACGCTAAAAAAATTTAATAATACTTGGACATCAATGGAGGTTAGATTGAAATGATCCGAAAGAGAAAATTTGTTGAAAAATTTCTGGTAATGACTGGGGTTATATGTCTTATTCAGTGAAGTGGTTCACGATTTGCTGTCTGTAGAATTCTCAGTTCATGCCCATTACATAATTCGAGCAGTCCCGATAATTGAGATGTTCCATAGTACGCTCAATCACGTCAACGATATTATGATCAATTGCAAATCGCGTAGGTTTCATTAAATTTTGAAAAGGTTTCATTCAATTTTGGAAATGCTATAGAAAACTTGATTCCATTTATAACTCCCTCAGCATCACAGGAATTTCCTCCAGCTTACTGGAATGGATTAAGGTCAATATTTGAATTTTGAGTCTTTTTCATATTTTTCGTCAAAATATGAGTATTTATGTGTTTTCTATATGTTCCAATCTATTACAAAGATCAAACACCAATGAATAAACTATATAAATGGATAATATTAAAAAAAAATAAAAAATCAAAAAATATACATTTTGTTTTAAAATTAAAACAAGTGAGCAAATGCTATGTGATACCCTACATCAACATTTTTTTTAGATTTTATACCGAATGGCTTAGGGCTAAATACACGAACATAATTTGGTTTTTTGCAAGTGAAGTGGCTCGACTTTGAGTGTTTCTTTGGATACGTATCTATTTGAGCGAGCAATTGACTCTTGGGTATAAAAAGTTTCTTGTTGAAAATAGGAAACAGGGGAACTGATGAGGATCTGTGGCGAGATGCGAAACTATAGTCATTCCTGCCTTACCCCTAGATAAACATCGCCAATTTTCCCACTAATAAATTAAATATTAAAACAACGACTATGGGATTAAGCTTGACTATTTTGAAAAGCAAAATAGAAGTCGTATTCACAAATAAAAAACGTCAACCCTCCTGAAAATAATTAATAATTTTATAATTTATTCAAAGCTTGGCAGAAGAGGAAAAACATAGGTATTTTAATTAAAATAAATACTTCAAAATATTCAAATTGGGATAGCTTAGCGCATTTTGCAATACCTCTGATATTTTACCATCCATACCAACAAATTTGGTATTAGTTTATAGCTCAGATGGTCTAGTTTCACTTCCATATGTCCAACAGAAGCCAGATATATCTGCTTGGAAATAAATCTACATCGCTAGATCACTTTGGGTAACTCAATTGGGATCAATTTAAAGCTCAGAATGTCCTGATTATTATAGGTAACTTTTGTTGAAATGCACCCAACAAAAGCTGAGATATTCATTAACACAATTTAAAAAAAGTAAAAATGATATGTAAACCTACTTTGCATCCTTTTAAAGGCGACCTTATCTTCTTCCCTTAATAGGCTTTGCTTTTGGAATACCCCTATTACAAGCGTTGATATTAGCATAAGAATAAAACATTTACATTATGACTCCTGGATATTACCCGCCTATCACCTCCTTGAGACCTGTACCGTGATTACAAAAAAATCGAAAACGGGATCAACTATTGCGATATCTCCATTGTTTGGCCACCTATGACAGACAGACTTTGATTTTGCGACCTGTAGCGTGATTACAAAAAATGGAAAAATTGGATGTATTACCGACTATTGCTATATCTCCGTTGATTGGTCGCCTACGCCAAACTACATTACATCATTGTAAACGTGAGATTTTCTACTTTCACTGCCAGTCTTTTCTTTTACTTTACATTGTTGTAAAGGTGAAGTTTTCCACTCTCATTATCCGGATTTGGTTTGGACAGACGGACGGACGGACACACGTAGTCAGATCGACTCAGTTCGTCGAGACATTCATTTTGGTATATATAAGTAAAGGTCTATGACCATTATTTCGATGTGTTACAAACTTTTTGGCCAAAACCAAAAACCAATTTGATAAAACTAATACAAATCATACAAATTTGTGTAAAAAAATCTATAAAAATGGGAAAACGGTACGAAAAAACCCACATTTTTACCTATGTAATTTCAATAAATTTAACAAAGTGAGCAAAGTCCATGTTCGAGACGGGACCGACTATAACCCTTAACATAAGCTTTTCTCTGCCAAACATTTTTGCGGAATATTATCCGACTAGCACCAAACTCAATATGCTTCTTCCTCTCGCACCAGCAACATTTCGTAACGACCCGATCAAAATTACTTTTACTAGAAGTCGAGATATTCGCAAAAGAATGAAACTTTGATTTGTTCTCCACATGAGTTTTTTGCCCGTTCCTACCCTTGAATATTATCCGACCACCACTAGAACCAATAGGCTTCTTCTTCGTTGGTACCCGCATCAACTCACAAAACTTCGTGAAGATCAGATCAAAATTGCGATATGTAGTGTGATTACAAAAAAAAAGAAAAAAAACCAAACAAAAGAAAAGAAAACAAATGGAAACATGGTATGCATTACCGACTTTTGCGATATCTCCGTCGTCTGACCACCTACGCCAACCTACTTTGAATCAATGTAAAGGTGACCTTTTCTGCTTCTATTAACGGGCTTTCCTTTTTGGAATACGCAACTAGAAGGGAGAATATTTCCATATGAATGAGACTTTGAATTATCTCTACATACGTTTTTTGCCCATTCCGACCCTTGAATATTATCCAAGCATCATCACAATCAATCGTCTTCTTCCTCTCTGGGACCCCCATCAATCCCCAAAATTTTGTGACGATCCGATCATATCACCGAGTCCGAACGGCTTATACAGAAGATTATAATGACAGAAATACTCTCAAATATAATCCGACATTTCTCTGAGGAGATTTGCCGCCAGCGAAAATGTTTATGTTCTGGCCAGTGATTGATCCGCAGACCTATTCAGTGCAAGGCGGACGTGGTTACCACTACACCACGTGGGCTCCCAAACTGCGCATATTGTAATATTTATGTGACATTATGTTTAACATCCATGCTTCTTGACATAATGATCAAAAAGCTATAGTTATACGGTGACCAGCTGAAATTACTAATGGGTGCGATATTTACGAAAGAAATGGCTCCCAAAATAAGATCCTCTTCCAAAACGGACCATGTCGGTTCATTCCTTCAAGTACCTCCTCCGCAACATTTTTGAGCATTAATCAAAAACCATATTTTTGTCGGCGAGTTCAAATGTCCAAAAGGGGGCACCAAAACATACATACATAAATTTTGGGAAAAGGACATTGGTTGTGTAACCGTAATCGAGTTGTCCATAGATGCAAATTTCAATTTACATAGTCAGTCTGAGTGTATATCTCTATCGGGAAAGCCGACTGATACTTTTTTACTTTTTCTGCTTCCTTGAGCATTGTATACTTATGAGCTGTAATCAAGAGATTTTAACCTTTCGTTAAATTTTAGTGGATCCTACACAACGCCGATCAAATCCCAAAAAAGCAAAGGTGACAAACGGCATCCTTGTTATACACCTTTTCCCTACAACATTTTTCCCTCGTACATCACTGTACATTCGAAGTTATCAAGGCTGTTGCGCATAATGGAAGTTATTTTTTGCCGAAAATAACGGGGAGAACCATCGATAGAGGTGGGGTTATAGATGAAAGTGATTCGACATGTAATAAGTAAATAATTTTGCAACAATTCGTTGCAATTTTAGAAACCAGTAAGGAAGAGAATTCGTTATAAAGACAATTCGAAATTATACTGTTTCAAAAATTATTCTTTATTCAGATAAAATAAGTTATATTTCTATTAACGCTTCAAATGCAAGTCCATAATAAGCATTACCTTACAAATAATTATTGCTCAAACGAAAATAAAGTGCTGCTCAGAAAAAAATGAAGTAAACATTAACTTAATGTTCATCGGTGATCTGTTATACCTATCCACTCAGACACAGATGCCAACACTGTGACGCCATTTAATACCCCACTAAAATTGAGGGAGAGTGTTTCGTGTGGACCATGCCATGAATAGAATATGTGGAAGTCATTGAAGCTTTAAAGAATTCGAACGAGACAAGATGACTGCCACTGATAGTGTAAATTATTGGGATTAGCTGCACAAATTACTCTCCTTTGGCGAGACACACAGCCGGCCGACCGACCAACCGACTATGTAACTTGCCAGTCATACAAAGTGTTTAACGCTTTACGTTTATCTGACACTTCTTTTCGTTTTCAAGGCAAGTGTCGATCAAACGTCTTTTTTCTTCTTCTTCTTCATGGCGGCGGCGAATGGAAGTTGGACAAGCGAATTGACAGAAGGATGGAAAGACGAATGAGTGGATGGGAAAAAGTGCGTGGTAAAAGGTATTACCTCAGCAACTTACTTCCACATTCATAAAAAAGAGAGGAGTTTTCTTTGTATAGGTTGGCGGCATTTAAGCACAAATTTATTGTAATTTAATGGCGACTGTTATGGCTAATGGAGTGGTCGGTATTCAAGTTATCCCTATAAAAGTTTTATTTGGTTAATATTTGACGAATAACGAGGTGTATGTAAAAAGTGAAATATACTTTTCATGGTATTTTGCTAGACTTCACACTAGTGATCTCAACAAATGTTTTGACTTTCTGACTGGTTGCAATGGAAAATATACATACATACATAAAAAATGTCTTTCAAATCTTAAATTAATTGCTGACATTTATGAACAATGTGTACGATAAGAAGTTATTTTTGGATATACAGTCGTAGAATTACTATGTCATAAAAACGCAGAATATGACATAGTTGTAATTCAGACAAGTGTATAAAAAAGTTTGGTCGCCAGCAACTACACCTCGAAGGCAGATTACGCATCATTTACTGGCCGTGATTGTCCATCTACTTACGGCACATTCATGGGAACAGCATATGGTAGCAAATGGTACAGTTTACTGTGCACGATGGACAAGGTCACTTATACTAAAATTGTCAAGGATTACGAGAGAGCGAACATTTCTGAAAATGAGAGCCTCCATCTACCTCTAAGCGAGATCGTTCCCGCTAAGAGGAAGAAGCTATAGCACAACTCAACTCTCTTTTACAAGTTTTACTATTGAAGAGTACGGGAACAAAGCTTAAGTTGCCCGAACAAGTTATGGAACACATGGAGCATCGTGGTTACAGGGTCATCAAAAACATGGACGAGTTCTCAAAGTGATTTCTGGAAAAGTGCATGGTTAAGCTCAGCGATGTTTAGTATGACATGAGCCTAAGGCTAATTCTCGCCCAGAAAATGCCATTGAGACGTCGTGCCGGAGTTTGATTGCCCCGGATAGGATGCGAAGACCCAATGTTGTTGAAAGATTTGACGAATATGAACAAGGATGTTCCAATGGGCGAGTAGTCCGTAATCGCCACTAAGTTACCTAACAACAACAGCAAGAGCCATGTTCTTTCTACACAGAGGCAGGAGTGGAGGCACTTGAGAAATTTAGAAACAAACAGTTCTTTGGCATATATGAGCCCAAAGTTAAAATCCTACGCCCATATTACCCGAATGAAGAAGACGGCGTAGATAAAGTCGACGAACTCGAAAAGCTACTGTATAACATGCAAGTGGAGAGTCTACGAAAACGAAGTAAATGGTCTGGGTAACATAGACTACAAACCCATATACTATATTAGACAAGATATAGTTGCCAATATATCATAAAGGAATACGTTTTATTACGCGAGTGCACAGTGGTTCCGACCGTGGACAAAAATCGAAAAAATTATGGCGACAAATTTGATTGTGAATGAAATGTATTTTATCTAAACCAGGGTTTTGGAGTCGGAGTCTATGAGTCAGAGTCGAGAAATTTTGCTGTAGTCCGAGTCTGAGTCAAAAAAAAAAAAAAAAACAAGTGAGCCAAGGCTATAGTCGGGTCGGGGCCGACTATGTAATACCCTACACCACTACCCCCGTTCATAAGCTTTTGACTAATAAAATTCAAAATATTAAAATTGGGATAGCTTAGCGCCTTTGCTCTGAATGTCTTCATTAACACAGGTACATTTTTTTGAAACGCATTAACTGCTACTTCACATCGTTGTAAAGGTGACATTTTCTACTTTCCTTGCCAGGTTTTGCTTTCGATATACCTCCTACAGAAGGAAGATATTAACTTTGAAATAAAACGTTGGCCTTTTTTCCAAATATTTTTGTTCACATTCCGACCCCTGAATAATGTCCGCCCGTTATCAAAAATCAAAGGTTTTTTTCCTCTGTGGCACCCCCAATAACACCCAAAATTTCGTGACGATCCATTTAAAATTGCGACCTGTAGCGTGATTTCCAAAAAAGTGGAAAAATGGATGTATTACCGACTATTGAGATAACTCCGTTATTTGAATACCTACGCCAACCTGCTTTACATCATTGTAATGATGGGATTTTTTACTTTCATTGTCAGACTTTGCTTTTGGAAGGTACCGAACCAAAGCTGTGATATTCGTCATTATTATTAAAATCGCAAAAATGAAAAGTTGTGTTCTATTAGCGGCTATTGCGATATCTTCGTTGTTTGACCACCTACGACAACCTACGTTGCAAAGGTGATATTTTCTACTTTCATTATCAGGTTTTGCTTTTGATATACCCCTTTTAGAAGCGGAGATATTCGCTTTGAAATAAAACGTTGACTTTTTCTCCAAATAAGTTTTTTCCCATTCCGACCCCTGAATATTATCCGACCATCACCAAAATCAATAGGCTTCTTTCTCTGTAGGATCCCCATTAACCCCCAAAATTTTGTGACGATCCGATCAAAATTGCGACCTGTAGCGTGATTACAAAAAAAAATGAAAAAATGGGATGTATTGCCGACTATTTTGATATCTCCGTTATGTGGCCACCTACGCCAACCTACTTTGCATCACACACACACACGAACTGGAAAAAGATTCAAACTTGCCAAAATGCAGCCCTGAGAACAGCGACAGGGTGCCTCCTCAAATCTTCAGTGGACCATCTACATGAGGAGGCTAAAATTCTTCCTGTAAAGCAACACAATGAGATGCTTTCGTTGCAGTACCTGCTTGGATGTTATCGTGTGAGCCATCCCAATCACCATCTTGTGGGTAGGCCCGGCCCATTCAGGGAGATCAGGAAGGATATCCATGCTCTAGAGGGAGAGGTCCAACGATACAGGAGAGAACCCCTAGATCAACAAGCATATGAAGCAGGATTGAATAGCATTCACACGGACGCAGTTGCCAAGGCCTTAAGCAATTATAGTGTGAATAAAGTACTTGGAGTACATCCTCCATCTATCGCAGCTGAGGAGCGTCAGCTGCCACGACAAACTAGAGTAGTTTTGGCCCAACTACGCTCGGGATATTGCAGTCGCCTAAATTCTTATTGGGCGGAAATCGATCGCACCGTGCAAGACATCTGCCCAGTATGCGGCATGGGCCTGCACGACACACAACACCTTTTTAACTGCCCCGCCAAAACTACCCATCTAACTCCAGTGGATCTATGGCTACATCCCATCGAAGCAGCCACTTTTCTTGAACTGGAGATAGACCCAGAGCCAGATTGAACAGAGGAACGAACAAATAAACATAACAAAAACACTGTTACAACAACAACAACAACAACTTTGCATCACTGCACGATGAGGCCGATGATATGTTTTTGAGGCAAAAAATCACAGGGGCAAGCTAGACCTTCAAAATTTCGTGTAGATGTTTATAATCGGTCTAGAAGCTAATCTGCCAAATTTGGTTGATATCGGTTCATATATAGATATAGCTCTCATATATATGTTCGCCCGATTTCGAGTAATTGATGGACCAAACACGAAAATTCTGTCCAATTATGATGATATTTGGAATATGTGGCGGAATTCGGACTGGAAATAAGTTTGCCAAGTAATTTTGAAATCGGTTAAGATTTGGATATAGCTCCCTTATATATTTTCGCCCGATTTGAGGTATTTCGTGCAACAAACACGCAATTTCTGTCTAATTTCGAAGAAATTTGAAACGTGTGACAGTATTTTGTCTAGAAATATGTTTGCTAAATTATATTGAAATCGGTTCAGATTTGGATATAGCTCCCATATATATTTTCACCCGATTTTAGGTATTTGGTGCAACAAACGCGCAAATTCTGTCCAATTTTGATGAAATTTAAAATGTGTGACGAAATTACGTCTAGAAAAAAAGTATGCCAAATTATATCGAAATCGGTTCAGATTTGGATATAGCTCCCATATACATTTTCACCCGATTTTAGGTATTTCGTGCAGCAATCACGCTATATATGTCCAATTGTGATGAAATTTAAAGTGTGTGACGGAATTTGGTCTAGAAAACATTATTGAGACATCATATTGAAATCGGTTTTTGGATATATCGTTCATAAATTTTCTCTGTCGACGTTAATTGTTTTCTCAATTTAGTTGGTTGATACCGAACTTCCTTGAGAACATAGTTTAAATATTTTTCTTTTGACAAAATGGCCGAAGCAGAGGCGGCATGAATCAAGGGTTTGGTATTGTTGCCGTGTTCATAGCAGACTTCCGAAGCAAGTTTTCTTCCTTCACTATAATCCACATAAGGGCGCCCTCTCTTCTTTTTATCATTTCCTTGTTCTAGCGTAAATACTGTGTCGCTAGCTAACCATAAGCTTTCAAATTGTAATACACGACATTTTGACCTCCAATTTTTTATTCATTTTGGTTAAGGCGTGCACACATATTATAAATTTGCTTTTTAACTTCCGTCATAAAGTTGTCTTTGACACCTCGATTAAATTTTGCAGAAATCCATTCTATAAGGTGTTTAGGTTTTCGCTGATTTTCCAACCATAAATAAAAAATATCCAAATTTTTAGGTTTTACGAAATCTGGAAGTTGATATTTTTATTTTGTCCGCAAGTATACGCAAAAGTTCTTCTCAAAATCTGTTAGCCGACATTGTTACCTTTCACCAGATACATATTTTTACGAGAAAGCACCCTGAAGCTGAAAGTTCTACTCTAAGGAACACATGGACGATACCACAGACTACATCAAAAACCATCACTTACTGACACAACAAATTTCTGACCACATGTAATATTACAATTACACTTTCAATAATAATCTTAATTTACATACCATTACCCGTATTTTCCATTTTTAAAAATAGATAATTTAATTTAAAATTAATTTAAATTATTTAAAAAATAGATAATATCAACAAATCAGGTTTTGGCGCCAAAATACTTAAATTGTTTAATTACGACTGAATGTCAGAAATAAACGGAATCATAATTATGACATCTTGGCATGTCGCCGTGGGTGGTTGCCAGATTGTAATTTTTTGGTTTTGTAGGTTTGAAAGTGTTAAGAATATAATTCCGTTATTATTTGATTTCAATCGCAGACTTGAAAAAATGACTTTTTGCCTCAAAAACCTGCCATTGGCCCCATCGTGCACTGTAAAGATGGGATTTTCTACTTTCATAGTCGGACTTTGTTTTTGGAAGATCCCCAACCGATATTCGTCATTATTATTAAAATCGCAAAAATAAAAAGTTGGGTTCTATTAGCGGCTATTGCGATATATTCGTTGTTTGATCACCTACGAGAACCTACTTTACATCACTAGAAAGGCGATATTTTCTACTTTCATGGCCAGGTTCTGCTTTTGGTATACCCCGTATAGAAGCTGAGATATTCGCTTAGAAAAAAACGTTGTCTTTTTCTCCAAATAAGTTTTTTGCCCATTACCACCCCTAAATATTATGCGACCATCACCAAAATCAATAGGCTTCTTCACCTGTAAGACTACCATTAACCCTCAAAATTTCGTGACGATCCGATCAAAATTGCGACCTGTAGCGTGATTTCCAAAAAAGTGGAAAAATGGGATGTATTACCGACTATTGCGAAATCTCCGTTATTTGGTCACCTATGCCGACCTAGTTTACATCGTTGTAAAGATGGGATCTTCTACTTTCATAGCCAGCCTTTGCTTTTGGAAAGTCCCCAACCAAAGCTGTGATAATCGTCATTATAATTAAAATCGCAAAAATGAAAAGTTCGGTTTTATTTGCGACTATTGTGATATCTTCGTTGTTTGATCACCTACGAGAACCTACTTTACATCATTAGAAAGGTGATATTTTCTACTTTTATTGTCATGTTTTGCTTTTGGTATACCCTGTTTAGAAGCTGAGATATTCGCTTTGGAAAAAAAACTTTGTCTTTTTATCCACATAAGTTTTTTGCCCATTCCGACCCCTAAATATTATCCGGCCATCACCAAAATCAATAGGCTTCTTCCCCTCCGGGACCCCCATCAACATCCAAAATTTCGTGACGATCCGATCAAACGCGACGGACGGACACACATAGATCGACTCAGCTCGTCGAGACATTCATTTTGGTATATATAAGTATGGTTCTACGACCATTATTTCGATGCGTTACAAACTTTTTGGCCAAAACCAACCAAATAAAAACGCGACTCCGACTCCGGGCAAAATTTCTATATTTATTAACACACGGTTTATTTTATTCTTATATGAAAAGTATTCGAACAAAAAATGTTGTTCGCGCGTTTTTTCATATTATAAGAAAACTATGAAAACATGTAGGCAAAACTATATTATACTCAATTAGAGGATGTGGCAGAGGATAATTTGATCTCCACCATAATCAATTTCTATATCTATGTTGCCATGGCAATATGTCTGTTGAATTTAGTACAGAGTTTTAAGTTGAATATTTTAAATTCGTCACGGAATTCTTATCGATCCGAAATATTTTAATTTCACATATTGCTTCCTATATAGGTCAACGTTTTATAGCCTTTTCAAGCTGAAAATGTTCAAAGCTTAAAGATTTTCTCACGCGGAAGAGTGCCAGTCGAACTCATCTTCGGTATTATTGAGTTTTCATTTCAATGGAATAAATTCCGGATTTATATGCAAGAATATCTCAAGAAATATCTTATGGAAAAGTCCACATATAGGAAAAATTGGAAACATGTACATATATTAAAATTGAGTGGTATTGAAAATTACTCTCGGAGTCGACTCCGGAGTCTGGAGTCGTGAAAGTCGAAAGCAGTGTCGGAGTCGAAATAAAAATGGCTCGACTCTGATACCCTGTTCTAAACACAAAAAGATTTCATAGTTTATGAGTGAAATTATAAAAAAATTGAAGAGGTAGATGTACAATTTCCAAAATGAAAATTGTTGTTGACGGTATTGATAATGTTTTTACGAAAAAAATATGTTCTTATTTCGTTTTCTAACTTCTCTAAAATATAGTCTTTGTAAATGACTTTTTCTGGTATTTTTAATATCATTACTCATAAATCATGTTGAGTTTTTCTAATGTTATGAGCATTTGTGGGTATCGATATTTCTCTAGTTTACGATGAAAAAAACTCCAGCTGCCCCCATCCGCCACCCGGCAAGTTATTATACGCCACGCCTCTAAAATTGTCAAAATTCCGAAAATTTGAAGAAAGTGATGGTGAGGTGCTGATCTTGTTGTTAAACTAGTAGTTAAATCTTAACCGATTTCAATATAATTTGGCAGACTTTTTTCTAGTCCAAATTCGGTGATATTTTCCGTATTGCGTCAAAATTGGGCCGAATTTGCGTGTTTTGTGCACCAAATACCTCAAATCGGGCGCTATATCCAAATCTGAATCGATTTCATTATAATTTGACAAACTTTTTTCTTGTTCGAATTCGATGACATTTTCCAATTGCATTAAAATTTGATAGACCTTGCGTGTTTGGTGCACCAACTACGTTAAATCGGGCGAAATTATATATGGGAGATATATCCAAATCTGAACAGATTTCAATAAAATTTGGCAAATTTTTATAGTGCAAATTCCGTCACACATTTCAAATTTCATCAAAATTGGACATCAATAGCAAATACCTCAAATAGGGCGAAAATATATATGAGAACTACTTTTAAATCTGAACAGATTTTAATATAATTTGGCATATTTATTTCTTGTCCGAATTCGGTGACATTTCGCATATTGCATCAAAATTGGACAGAATATTTTGTATTTGGTGCACCAAGTACCACAAATCAGGCGAAAATATGCATGCAAACAGGTTTCAATATAATTTGGCAAACTTTTTTCTAGTGCAAATTCCGACAAACATTTCAAATTTCATCAAAATTGGACATAAATAGCGTGATTGTTGCACCGAATACCTAAAATCAGGTGAAAACATATATGGGAGCTGTATCCAAATATTTACCGATTTCAATATAATTTTGCAAACTTTTTTCTAGTCCGAACTCGGTGCCATTTTCCAAATCGCATCAAAATTGGGCAGAATTTTCTTGTTTGGTGCACCAAATACCTCAAATCGGGCGATAATATATATGGGAGCTATATACAATTCTGAATCGATTTTCACAAATAGCAATAGCTTTCTATAGCTAAAAAAAATATCTTCCCCAATTTGCAGCTAAATCGGACAATAAATGCATCCTGTACTTTAATCAGAAAAATACATGGACAGACAGACGGACATGCATAAATCGACTCAGAAAGTCATCCTATGTATATCCTTAAAAGGAACTATGGGTCAATCTCACTTCCTTTTGCACAATGTGGTGTAGGGTAAAAACAAATAAAATGTGAGCGTGAGAAACATTGGATATACAGGAGTCAGAATGAAGTCCGAGATTTTGGGGCTCAGGTGAGCAATCAATCGCCTTAAAAACAATAAAACAGTAGGAGTTGATGTGCTAACAAAATAATCTGGGCTTTTTTTATTTATTATAAATTCGATTCTGTGAAATCACATAACAATTATGATGCCTCTGCGCCATTAATTGAAAATATTTTTATTTTTGACTTGAATTATTAATAATAGTATATAGAACATGTTTGCAAAAATATAGAGGAATATGTATTGGAATATAAAAGTTATAGATAATTTTATAAAAACAGAATTTTTGTCGATTTGTTCCATATCTACACTTATGACACAAATGTGAAATCCGAGCAAAATAAATCTCGACTAGCTCTTTCACGGCATGTTTTGATGCAGTTCAAACGATCCGATTTCCTCACATTTTAACAGCATCTGGATGCAGTTCAATCCGAGTCGTGAAAACGCCGCTCCAATTCCTTACATTTTAACAGCATTTGGATGCGATCCAACGATTGACACCCATTTCACACATTTAAATTGCATCCGGATGCAGTTCAAGGGAGTCGTGAAAAAGGCACTCCGTTCGATATATTTTACAAGTAGTTGCTTAGCGATCCCTAGAAAGCAAGCCCATTTGTAGATACCTACAACTACAGAATTTTTTTAAAGATAGAAAAAGTGTGCATCAATTTCTAAAATTTTTATGTAAAATAAAAAATACAACCAAAAGTTGGGAACATTTTTACGGGAACTCACGAGAATAAACTTTCCTAATGAAGTTCTGATGGAGTACTTGTCGAAATCTCAACTGGTGATGGGAAGACAATATAAGAACCTATTTAGCAGATAAAGCAAAAACATTTCAGCTTGTATTAAATGGTGAGCGGACGAAACAAATCCAGTTGCGATTGAATTTAATGAAGAAATTTCATAATCTGTGTTAATGTAATAAAGTTCTTATTATTCTTCTTTTACACAAACAATAAATTCTTTTATTTATTTTGGGATAGTTTGCAATAGCTTGCATTTTTATTGCATCTTTGAACTGCATAAAAACACATTCCGAAGAGTGCCTTTAAATTCAATTTGAAGTACTGCATCAAAACACGTGCTTTGGATGCAAATTTGGCTGCATCCTATTCTACCCTAAGGGGTCAGTTAAAATTCGATTCCAAAGGGATAGTTAAAATGCAGTGCATAAGGTTTAGTTAAAATGCGGTGCTAATGGATTGTATCTTTCAGTAGTCACGCTTTTGTAAAAATCATGAGTGAAAATGCATAATTTGATGCACTTCCAGATCACTTGTCCATATGATTTAACTGCATCTTTGGAGGCAAACATTTTGCTGGGATATTGTACATAATTGTACAATAAATTACACTGTGCAGCAGCATTTTTGGGGGGTGGAAAATTTCTTTTGAATATGAAAGCCCTCGATGAGTATACTAGGAACCCAAAAGGAAATTTTCGCCATAGGTCAAGTTTCAGAGATATCGCGCGATGAAGTTTTTGATTGTCCTTTTCGTCCTTTAACTTCAAACTTCTGAGTTATAGCGAAATGAATTCTTTCTTGACAAACTATACATACCTACATGACAAAACCCTAACGAAATTTGATCGCGCCATAACTCAGAAGTTTGACCTATGGCATAACTGTCCTTCCGGGTTCGTAATATTACCTTCATCGACTTTCATCGCCAAAAAGAATTGTTCGCCCCCAGCCTTTGATCTCCATATTTGCGCGTATTGATATTTTTCCTTAAAAACGGTTTAAGAAAACGGTTTTTTTGTTCTAGAATTGCAGCTAACAAAGTTTTCAGAAGCGAATTAATTTAATTTGATTGACAACTCTATAAGCTTTTTAACGGTATACATATAAGTTTAATCGGTTACTTAAAACCGGTTCAAAAATCGGTTTTAATATCGGAGTATCCGGTTCCAAAATTGAGATAACCGGATCTATCCTCAAAGAAAATTTGTTATTAACGTGTTCCTCATTACAAGAGCTGTTTGTGGTAAATATTTCAGAAGCACCCCAGATGTCTACATAAGCAATAACCAATTGTTATGTCTACATACCTATACATAACCAGTAACGAATATACAGAAAAACAAAACATAGTTTATTTCTGAACCAAAACCGATTACATGTCAAAAAGGACAATGAAAACGGGACAAAATCGATTAGTTGTCAAAGGGAACCGTACCTAAAATCTTTTGAGCAACATTTTTGTAGAATAATTGGATGCTGAAAAATCTCATCTTGTGGTACTTTCACTACGGTTCAAGAAATAAAGGACGAAAAGGACATGAAAGGCATTGAGTTAGAAGAATGTAATGTTCTACAAAAATCGCCAATCGATTTCACTGAAGACATGTCACCACAAAACGAAGCTACAACAACGCCAAACAGAGATATGGAGCTATTTTCCCAAGTATTATAGGGAAAAAAATCAAAAACTTCTTCGCGCGATATCTCAGAAACTTGACCTATGGCGAAATTTTCCTTTTGGGTTCCTAGTATACTCATCAAGGGCTTTCATATTCAAAAGAAATTTTCCACCCCCCAGACTTTGAGTTCCATTTTGTGTCACAGTGTTATAAATAAATAAATAAATTTTTCCATCTTTGCCTCAATAAATTAAAAACTTCTAAATCGAAATTTAAAGTTCTGATCCTAACTGAAAAACGTTTTAGCTTTCGCGTCGAAGCGTGGATATCTCGCAAAATAGAGCTGATAGGAGAAAGCCGACCAAAAATTGAGAAAAAGCATACCGAAGAACCCTAGAAACCACCTGTATCTCAAAAAGTCAAAAATGGCCTATGGAACACCTAAGCATGACAACGACGATATGCTGATAATTCAATCATTGGTACAACTTGTAATCTGGTTGAATTGTGCAATCACCGACTTCTGGCGCTTTCTATAGCTGCATTATTTTCTCATGTTCATGCTTCCTTTTCCATATAAAACAAGTCAGCCAAGGCTATAGTCGGATCGGGGCCGACTATGTGATACCCTACACCACTACCTCTGTGAATAAGATTTTGACTGGTAAAATTCAAAATATTAAAATTGGGTTAGCTTAGCACCTTTGCTCTGAATGTGTTCATTAATACAGGTCAATTTTGTTGAAACGCATTTAAGTTCATCGTCAGTAAAACTCAAATAAAAAATGGAAAAGTGGGATGTACGCCAACCATCAATAGGCTTCTTTCTCTGTGAGGCTCCCATCAACCCCCAAAATTTCGTGAGGATCCGATCAAAATTCCGACCTGTAGCGTAGCATTACCGACCATTTCGATATCTTCGTTGTTTGACCACTTAGACAACCTACGTCACATCGTTGCAAATGCCATATTATCTGCTTTCATTACCAAGTTTTGCTTTTGATATACCCCTTATAGATGCGGAGATATTCGCTTTGAAATAAAACGTTGACTTTTACACCAAATAAGTTTTTTGCCCATTCCGACCCCTGAACATTATCCGACCATCAGCAAAAATAAATAGGATTCTTCCTCTCCGGGACCCTCTTCAAAACCAAAAATTTGGTGACGGTCCGATTAAAATTGCGACCTGTAGCGTGATTACAAGGTTTAGATGGACAGACAGACGGACGGACACACATAGCCAGATCGACTCGGCTCGTCGACACATTCATTTTGGTACCCAGCAAAATGTTCGATGCCAAATGTCATTCAATCATGGGTGAAAGTGATCTGGCGTGTCATCTTTTTAGCATTTTCATCGATGAATTTTATATGAGCGTGGACCCCAAAAGTGCTATTCATTTTTGGATCCAAAGCATGTCATTTACACCAATGCTTTGACATGTCATTTTCACCGTTGCTTTGGCATGTCATTTCCACCAATGCTTTGGCATGTCATTTTCACCTTTTATTTGCAATGACATTATCATTACGACGAGAGTTTTAACAACGTTGGTTGTGATTTCGAGTCTCCGAAAATCAAGCCTATTGTAAATAATTAATCTTATATATTTAGAAAAATGTGTATAAATAAAAACATAAAATTCATCTCTATTGGATCGATGGAATGGGTTCAAATGCTGGTGAAAGAATAGGATATTTCACGACTTCCTTTACATGGGATCAAATGCTAATGAAATTATCGGATCTTTCACGAATTCGTTTGAACCAATGCAAAAGATACCATGAAATCACGTCATCGCATGGAACCCCTTCCCTCACATTTTGCTGGGATATATGGTAACATGGGGCGCCTTCGCCACGTTTTTGTTCAAAATGTTCTCATATCGACATCATTAAAGTTTTTCCAAATATTATTTTTTGGTAAGAATATTAGCATATCTTGACTGTAAGTTTTGACATATAAATGATTATAATTTTATTTTTAAAATATTATTTTTGAGCATTTACAAAATGTCTAAAAAGTGACGAAGCCTCACCACCCATGGGGTAGCTTCGCCATCGACATAGGACATATATCAACGGACTCTAAAACTAGCATTTACCATACTTCCTCCTCAAATATCAACGTGCATAAAAGGAACATGTTTTCTATTTAATAATCAAAAATGATTCTAAAAGTTACAAAAAGAAACATATTCTAGCCGTTAATTGAAGTAGGTACCTTGATTTTAGGCATAAAAATGAAATTTTTGCCAAATTAGATAGGTTTAGCACAATATTTGATTTCAACTTCACATTATAGCGTGGTATATCAATAGCATAAACAATTTAAGTTAAACCTGACATATTTCTCACATTATCACACTACACCCCTATCAAGGCGTAGCCGCCCCACCCCCTACGTAGTTCATAATATGAATATATTGACATTTATAATTACATTTATCATGCAAATTATTTGGATTTACATTCTTCAGTAGTTGTCTATTAATGGCATAAAATATAATTTTGATATCACAAAAGGTATACAATAGAGTTGTACAATCTAGTTCATTTTAAAGATCTAGTTCAATAGTTCAGCTCTTTTAACTGAACTAGTTCAGTAATCTAGTTCATAGTTCACTATACAGTTCATTCATTCGGATCATAATCGTTCAATCAAACGCATACATACACCAAATAGAAACAAACAATAGCAAAAATCTTATGTTGTGTGGGTGTACAAACTGTCAATGCGAAAAAGCTTTGTGCGTGTGTGTTTATTTTTATTTTTTTTTTCTATCCAGAACAAGGCACATTCAATATGGGAATATGTGGAATTTGTTGTGTTTTTGAAGAAATCTTCACTTTCGAACAGCTATTCATTGTACCTTGATCCAAAACGTAAACAAACTCATCACATTAAGAAGGCATCACTTAACACTGACGACGGCGTAACTTTATGCATATGTGAACGACATGTTGAACTAGATTGTGAATCGTTCGTACGTTGATCGTACGGTCGCTGACTGATTATAGTTCAGTGAACTAATGAACTATATCGACTGATCTAGTTCATACGCTCTATTCAATGAATCGTTCAATTGAACTAGTTCGTTCATGAACTATACAACTCTAGTATACAAGATATCACAAAATATACCTACCATGAATATTTTTCGCAATACCCCAAAAACATGAAATCGTGTGCATCAGCAATCATATATTTGATAGAAATGCCAATTATTGGGAGATGAAAGATCTTCGTTAAACTCACAATTTTCCCTTTAACGGAATTTCCCTAGCAGTTATAGTTATCAAGGAAATCGGCGCTGGCGAAGCCGCCCCATGTTACCATATATATAGATGTATGGGTCTATGACCATTATTTCGATGCGTTACAAACTTTTTGGCCAAAACCAACTTATAATACCCTCCCCACATAGTGGTGTAGGGTATAAATACATATCGGCCTTTTTGTAGAAAATTTACTTATGTTGAAACTGAGGTATGGGGTATTGTAACTCGCGAATTTTTGTAATATACCATAACTTTTGAACTCATTTAGGTAAATTAAACTGTTTTAGCACGATTCACCGATGGACTTCTTAAAATTATAATTTGAGCGGAAGCTGTGGTCATATTAATGTAAAAAAGAGGAAAAAATCGT
Source organism: Musca autumnalis (assembly GCF_047663935.1). Taxonomy (NCBI): domain Eukaryota; kingdom Metazoa; phylum Arthropoda; class Insecta; order Diptera; family Muscidae; genus Musca; species Musca autumnalis. The sequence continues at coordinate 116,544,464 of NW_027411755.1, forward strand.
TGAAGGAAACGAGTTTTTTTATGTCAATTTTCAATTAGTGGCTTTACAATACAATGTAGAGTATAATGTTCAAAGAAGAAGTTAAAGAATACACTTCAGGGATGAAGTTTCTAATGTATGATTTTTTAATATAACCAATGCATCAATCTCAAACGGATGCTGACATTTTGAAGACTGAAAAATTGGGTTTTTTTGAATTTTTGCTCTAATCGGGACGCGCAACTGTACTCGTTTAAAAACTGATTATGATATTGTAGTACTCGCGATTACGCATTTTTTGATGTATAACTCGGGCGTGTAGCCTTCAAAGGTTCAGAACAATCTCAGCCTAAAGTCGAAATTTTTGTGCGTAAATTTTTCTAAAAAACCAGTTTTTTGGATTCAAAATTTACAAATGCCATTCGATTTCAGTGGAAACCCGCGTGAATTTAGTTTTTTTTACGTTCTGAATCTAACAAGCCTTTGCGCGTCTAAATCCATCCACTAGATCGGCGGATATGATACCCCTCAAATTTCGAAAATCTGCAAAAAATGTTTTTGAAAATATCGCGTTTTTAGACGGGTTTTAGATGTGTTGTTACTACTTAGATAAGTAGAGCGAAGCGCATAAAATATGCGGAAACAGATATTGAAAAACGTTAGCGAATCCGGAGATATAATAATTTTTTTTTTCTAAAAAAAAGTGCGATGCTACATCCACGCTTCTTGATGGATCGCATTGAAATGACATAGGATGATGTATTTTTTAATGGTGATCATTGAAATCGGATGCGCATAAAATGCAAATGTACTTCGTGGAAATTATGGGCATTTTACTATTTTTTGCACCCTAACATGCAACTGATGCTACATCGTGGTCGTCAAATGGAATTTCACAAAGTGTATATCAAATAAAAGGGATTGATTCGCTGTTTTGGAAAATTGGATGCGCATCTTGTGATTTCCACTATTACGCGGTTTATATGCGTTTCGAATGTTGTAATATTCAATATAACATTATTTTAAGGTTATGCCACAATTGGAATTCCTTGCGATTTAATATAATGTTCTAAAAATATTCGCCAATAAGAAAACTATAAGCGAAAAATTTTTTGCAACGGAATATTTCATTACTGCGTGGAATTTGGACGAAAATGACGAAGAACTCAAACATTTTTTTCTTCAACCTTTCCTATAAAACCATAAAAAAATAAAATTAGAAACATGATTTTTATTTTTTTCGTCATATTTTTTTTTTGTATTTTTGCAAATAACATGAATACTATATCTCCAAACTTCACGACTTAGGTTTCATTTTATTCCTCACAATGCCTGGATGCTGCTATAATTTTTTATATACATATATTTTTGTAAGTATAAGCGCTATTATTTCAAAAATATGTTTGTAAATACGTGAAATTATTTAACAAATTTAATTTTTCGCGAATCCATTGAAACTTTTCGAAGTTTTTTTGCATCATCGCAAAGGGCGCGAGTTCCGTTAACGATAATAGGATATAACAGTTACTATATTAAGCCGCGATTTTTTTAGAATTTTTTCTAATTAGCATAACTAAAACGGTAATATCTTTTACGCGCAACTATCAAAGTTGGTAACGAAAACAGATTTGGAATGACGATTTTTTTTCTTAATCTATTGTACCAAAAATCATAGATGTAGTATCAAAATTTTTTTTTGATTTTTTTGAAATGGAAAAGACTATTTTAGAAATTTTTGCTGATATGTATGGATAATGTTCTGAAAATTATTATTTCAAAGACTATGCTGCCTACAAAGGTACTTTACCACTACTTATTAAACCACCCTCATTTGAGAATATGATTATTTTGTCGAGTCATTTAAATAGCCAATCATGCAAGCTAAGCCTTCAAGTGGACTCCAGCAATTGACTCATTCACCTGGTTATAATGCGGCTAATATACAACACAAATTGTTACCACTTTTCTTTGGCGGGGTTACCAGAAGCAAGATCAAAAGGGGCGTCGTTATACTCGTCTTTATATTCTCCTCTCCATCCATTGAAGTGATAAAAGATCAAACAAAATTTCGATGACTTTAGATTTTTAACATATTATTTAGACTTTAATCTCTGTTTGGAGATCTTTATTATGATGTTCTTATATGTGTTTATAAAGACATCAAGAACAACACTTTTAAAAGTAGGAATATAAAATCAATTTTCCGGCCAAAATTCCATTTAAACATCTGATGGACAGAAGGCGGTAAGAAAAGAGAGAGACAGTTTACGGAAAACAAGGAAATGACTTTATGATGATGGCCCCAAAATGATGACGATTAAATCGTTTAAGCTCAGCTAATTACTAATGCTTGCTTCGTACAAATGCATATACAAATTTGCAACAATAGAATTCACTTTAATATACATACATAAATAACTGTGCAGATTTCTTCAGGTAACATTGCTCAATATGTTGCCAACATATTTGAAGAATGATGGTTTTCTCCACTTCCATGTCATTATAGCCATTAATGAGTTGTGTTACCCGCATTTAAACGGAATAACATCGTTATAAAAACATTCAACCGTCAAGTGTCCATTGAAATAAAGTTTTAACGTCATTCTACGATAATTTTTGAGTCATTAAATCATGCTTCTAACAACATGCACGACGACGAATCATAAAGTTTAAATTGCAGTTTTTATTGTTATTTACACCTTCATTAGTAGCGAGAAGCGTAAATTCCCATATGACTAAGATTATTGCTTAAATGGATGACATCCACAGAAATAAAACTGGCCTGATGATGCATACTGTATAGGAAGAATAGCAAATTTTTGACAGGAAACCGGAAACAGTTCCAGAATATTAACTTTCAGATAGTGTTATTGATACATGTATTTTTATTTTTTATCTACCGAATATTTTTAGACTGGCACTCGGTAATAGATCATATACACCGAAATTATATCAAGGTTAAAGCTGCGCATTAACTTATAGTGCTACCTGATTTAAAAGTTGACGTGGACATCATGAGTCGGAAGTTGAACTTCAAGCTTATAAAGACTTTGTAATAAGGAAACTAAAAAAATTAGCTTTAATATCACATAATTGAAAAGCAAACGTGTATATCAACAAAAGAAAAAAAGTAAATTCTAAAATTTAAATTCTAATAATTTTAGGAAATTTTCTTAGAAAAAGATTTTAAGTATTAGCTTCAACACTAAAACGCACTCCATTTAAATGCATTTATTGAAAACATAAATAAGATGCATCATCTCATTTGCAGGCGCTAGCTGCACCTTTGGTCTTGCTTCACAAATGGAACTGTCTAATTTTTATGTCATTCCAACAACATTAGCTTAGCACTACTAACCAGATGTAGTTGGTGTTATTAGATACAAACAAGCACTTCCAGCTAGGACCATGAATGCATCTTCGCCATCAAATCTGATAGTGTGTTGTGCAGTAGCAGGCTACATAATTATTATGGCCTTGTCTGCTGACTGGTGATGTTTTTGTTTTTCTTCTTAATAGATTTTTTATTTATGAGCATTTTTGATAGACGGCTGGCTGTTTGTTGTATTAATTGATAGACTTTTCCATTTTCATTGGCTTTTATTTCCCCTCCTACATAAATAAACAAGCAACAACAAAAATAAATGTGAAATGCAGAATGAGGAGTAATGAAATGTGTCTGCTCGGAAAAATGGAATATCGCCGGCATCAACCGCAGAGTGATTTTTTATAAGAAAATGTGTGGAATTTTAAAAGGTTCACACCATTCACATGTCATCGAAAAAGTGAAAGTAAATGCTAAGACGACGGCACACGTCAAGCAGACAGGCCGACAAAAAATATGCGTAAACTGTATAATTATTAGACTCTAATAGGACAAAGCAACATATTTGCTGAATGAATGTTTAGCTTCCAGTTATGTTTATACGAACGACATTTACATGCTAGCATGTCATATTCATGTCACACATTAGCCTTGCTTTAACATTTAGCAAATTCCAATATGTACTAATTTCAGATGTTCCTGTTGAAGCGTTCCCTCTAGCTGGATATAGTTGATATAATATTTCAACGTCCATTTTGTATTGAAATTAATTATTATTTATAATAAATGTGCACAAACAGCAATTCTTACGTTTTATCGACCAAAATGACCAAAAACTGCCAAAATTTGTTGTGTGGGGCCTAAACCAAAACATTGACCTATGTTAATTATTTTTGGTACGAAGGATTCACATCTTCCAAGAGGTCAAAATACCAAATTTCAGCCGAATCGGTCATAAAGTGTCGCTAAAATCCACAAAATATCTAAAATCGGACAGTACTTTTATGTGGGGGCTACGACAAAAAATTGACCTATTTTCAAAAACATTATACATACTTGTTTTCTACACTCTGAAACCCCTAAATATGAATTTTAAGGGAAATCGGTTGATAGATGTGCGTATTACCGTTCTTTTTCAATTGGATACTACGTACAGTCACAACAGGTATTTACAAAAAATTTTCCCATCTTAAAATAGAAAAATCCACTTTATTTTAACTGTGGCAAATTTGAGCACGATTTGACTTCTGAATTTATTAGTACAGACACCCTGCTATCTTCCAAATTCGATTTGGAGGTGGACAAATTTGGACATTTTTTTAAAAGTTTAAATATATTTAAAAAATATTTGTAAACTATAATTTTCAATATATATATATAAAAAAACATTGATTTTATTACGCTAATTTTACAAATGTCATCGTTCTTTTTGTAAATATTATGAAAGTACTCATTAACAGTTTCCCGATTCATAATAACTTTGGTCTCACTTCTGTATATTTATGCAGCGACGCAATACAACAAAAATTGTATATTTTACAGTCAACTTTGGTACTGCGCCAATCAACGAATACTAACGTTATTTACAAAAAGTAATTATTTTCAGATGACTTGATGTGTTTTTTATTATTCTGTGCAAAAAAAAATTAAAATTTCGAAACTTCAAAAATAGGGTTTTGGCCAAAAATTTCCTGATTGAAACCTATGTGCTTTGATACGATGAAAATGTGCCTCATCGAAATAGTGGTTTTAGACCCCAAGTATGTTTGGACGAAATGTGTTTCAGACAATTTGGAGTCGATATAGCCATGTCCGTCTGTCTGTCCTGCTGGCTGGAGCGCACGATAACTCTCGAACGGATGAACCGATTTTGGCTTTAGTAATATTTTGCCCAAACTTAGTTTAAGTTCGAAGATGAGCTACATCGGTCCACTCCTTCCTGTACCTCCCCCACAAAAGTTCGAAAATGTTCGGAAAGTTTGTGCGCACGATAATTCTTGAAGGGAGTTTCCGATTTGGTCTTTACTTTGTCTAGCGTAAACTTTCTCCTAGAGTAATATGAGGTTGCAATATGGTCTCAATAGGTCCACTCCTTCGGGTACCTCCCACACAAAATTTCGGAAAAGTTCAGTTTAGGGCCATCTCTCGTATCGCTTTTTGTTTTAGCAACTTGTATTCACTGCTCTCCATACGACGGTACAAGTTTCATCAGGGGCAAGTCCATACTTCCTGAGAAAATAGCCTGAAAGTTACAAAAAACCGTGACACCGTGTGAGGTAGTTGGAGCGCAAGATAACTCTCGAACGGATCTGCCGATTCGGTCCAAAATTTGGTCACAGTAATATTTCGTCCAAATATAGTTTAAGTTTGAAGATGAGCCATATCGGTGCACTCCTTCCGGTACCTCCCCACAAAAGTTCAAAAATGTTCGGAAAAAATGTTCGTATGGTAACTCTTCAAGGGAGTGGAATAATTGTTCTGTACTTTACACATCCTAATATATCTACCAGATATAGATCAGGTTCAAATATGGACTATATTTGTCCACTCTATCCGGTACCTCCAACACAAAATTTCGGATAAGTTCACTTTGAGACCTGATATCGAATCACTTTGTTTTTTGTGTAAGCAACTTGCATTCGCTGCCTCAATTACGATGGTAAAAGTTTTTTAGGGGCAAGTCCATACTCCTTGAGCAAACAGCCCGAAGAGTGTAAAAACCCCCTATGGCACCATATGTTGTGGCTGGAGATCCACTTCCATAACGGAAAATTTGTGCAAAACTTTTGATCTTTAATCCTACATTTTTGTCGGTTCAAACGCCCAAAAATTTTAAAACCCCCTAACTTCATACGAATTTTGGGAAAAAATTGTTTCAATATACACAGGCTGAGGGTATATCTCTGTCGGCAAAGCCGACTGATGCTTTTTTACTTGTTTCATTTCACATTTTGTTCCTTTATAAAATGTTCATTTCAGATTTTCATAGAGACAAAATTGAGACCCTGATATATGTCTAATAGAAATACTACGAACTACAAAGTATTGACCATATCGGTTATTGCCTTCGAAAGTTATCGTGCGCACCATTTTAGGGAAACACTAGAACTTTTGTGGGGGAGGTGACAGCGTTGCCGACAGTAACTTTATTGTTGTATTTGGAAACGTTTTGGTCCTGTGGGCTAGGTACTGTGTTTTGAATAAAATAAATGAAATTAAATACCGCTACAAAACAGCTTTCAGATTATAGTTTTCTCTATGGTTATCGAGTTTGCAGTAATGCAGCAAGCTAAAGCTGGGTACACATTGCCAGTTTTGAATGAAGGCTTAGCTTGGACTTGGTTATTGAAAATCTATAAAAAACTGTCATTCATAACTGACTGGTCGCTTAAAGAGGACTTTAGTGGGAAGTTAAGAAAGATGGACTCCTAAATTTTCATGAAATTTTGTTAAAAATATAGTTATCTTCTTTATTTCATGCAATTGTGGCTTACGCGAAAAATCGTAATTTTTGACCATAAAATCGTCAAATTCGACAACACTGGGAAGTATCCTATATGGCTTATCATCGAACTTATGTTATGTTTGGTCAAAATATTACGAAGCCAAATTCGGAAATCTCTCTTGACGTGTCAGTGTGGAGAAAGTAGGTCCACGGATGCTCTTGGCGATAACGGTCAAGGAGGTACTCCAACGATAACATTTTGCTCAGCTGACAAACCGGTGAAATCTTGGCCTTCCTCACGAAGGTGGTCAACTGATGTCATCCTGTTGCATTCCTAAGGGCGGAATTTTGGCAGGTTTGCTTTATAAGAGGTTACCAAGGTTTCTTTGTCAGATCTCCAAGTGCTGTCGGCAGTATATTAAGAGGCGGAAATTTTCATATTCCTCAGCTGAAATAACTGCACTAAGTCACCTATGTAGACATTTGACAAAATTTTGGGAGTTATATCAGATTTTAGTGAAAAAAGGCATGCGCAAAGGGAATTTTAAATAATTTCCAATAACTCACTGACAGGTAACTGTTTTGATGTTTTTCAACTGAAAACCAATTGATAATTCATGATACTGGTAGCGATCAGTAAATTTTACAAGGCTGTCAGTGCGTTTTGTAAACATTACTCTCTATAATAGAGGGTAGTGATGAAGTTAAGCCAATGGTTAAAGCAATCAATCAATCAATTTAATAATTTAATTTTTATAATTACTCAATTAATTGTGTTAATAACTTAAATAAGAACGAGATAGTTCGGAGGAAATATGGCGGCTTGTTTCTTTATGCCTGATCAAAATACAAGATTTATAAACGTGTCCTTATTACATCATTTGAATTTATCGATATGGGTAATAAATAACTGCTTTAAAGCTTGCCTATCACGCTATGATGATTTCAATTTAGAATTGATAATTTGATTTGAGTTGCGGTTGATTTGCTTGATCAATATCCACCAGAATGGTGATGATGGTGATTAAAACTCGCAACTAGGGTCCAGTAATCTTTTTCGTCAAATGTTTAGAAAATTGCAATTAATAGTACTATTATAGTTTCGGGTATAACAAAATATTGAAGACTTCACCGCTCTCATTAAGGAGGTTTGGCTTTGTTTGGCTCCAAACATATTATGTTTGTAACATTTTGTAACATATCTCAATTTTATTTGTTTGTGTACAAACATATTTCTAATACTAGAACATATTTTTTATGGATTGAGAGAAAACTTTGTTGAAGAGCGTAACAGCAGGGATCTTGCTTATTTTATAATACAGGGCTGTGTGTATGGTGCAATAGAAAAAGCAGAAGCGACGACGGGAGAGTTAAAAAGTTTGCATTTGCTTTGATGGTGTGTATGCGGTATGCGGACAAGCGCTTGTGTTTCGTTCTTTGTTGTTGTGATTTTTTTCACAAGCTGAGTTTTTTCTGTAACACACAGCTAACAACTTAGCAAGCGAAGAAGTAAAGAAAAAAATGGTATGAATTATTTTTGTTCTTTTTGCGAGAAAGGCAGGGAGAATTTTTTCTTCAGTTTTTTCAAGACAATCGTTGAGTGGAGACGTGAAAGTGAGTGAATAAATGAGTGTTTTGTGTTTTCTGAAAGTAAAAGTAAAAGAATTAAATACCCAATAAATTTTATAATTAGAAATTTAATAATTCAAACAAAAATATTTTATTGGACAAAGAAGAAATCGCATTTAATATTGGTAATAACATTTTTATACGCATGCATATCGCCCATTTACTCAAATAGTGACACATTTCAAAAAAGCCAGTTTCGAGAAAAACGCGTTTTAAGTTCGCGACAGAATTTTGACTTCCCAATTTAAAAAAATTACTACACAAAAACTAAAATAACTACATGGACCATATTTTTAAAACAGCTAGCCAGATATCAGTGCTAAATTTCTGTGCAAGATCAAGCATGATTTGAGTTGTTTAATGCTTCATAAATTCAAAAAACTGTTGTGTTGAATTATGCGAAGCTCGTAGTAAATGAGCTGTAACTCGTTGAGTTTTAGAGATATCAGCATGAAAATTTGACACAAGATAAAGTAGAAATTGCTAACTCAGAAAACGTATTTTTTGAGTTATGCCACTCTTTGAGTAAATGAGCGATATGTACATATATTTGAAATATGGATTTACCTATTTATTAGATTACACTATGCAACACTGAAAATGCAAACAACTTCTAGTATGCATTGTTTGAAAGTACATATTTAGGCTACAAAAACCCTAGTAGGGTTTTGTCCTGTCAGATCCAGTTCGGATTTTATGGTCTCATCAAATCTACACTTTTTTGCATTTATCAAGCCTTTATCTCAGAAACGAATAGGAATTTGGCCTTGCTGTCTTTAGAGTATTGTAGCCCTAAACTAGTAGAACTTATCTTTTGAAAAAACGACATAAGAAAAACTCCATCTAGGCCATCAAAATCTATAAAATATAGACAATTTTAAATAATTGCTGAAATTCTGGACAGTATCGGCTAAACTATTAGGAGTTGAAAAAAAAAACCTTTTGCAAAAATCTTCCAAATAAAGTTCTCAACAATTCTTTAGAACATTCTGAAACTCTAAAATGCTTACTTCATGTTGTTTCAGCGGTATTTTGCATCATATCTTTTATAACACGTATTTCAAACGCAGTTCACACCAACAGTTTATTCTCACATTTCGGATTTCACTACATTATTGACATTTTTATTATATCGTAGTTGAAAAATGTACTGAAAACAACGGGATAGAGGCATTTTACAACAATGATATGTTCTGAAGAGTTGTGTATTACATTCCAGGGAATATTTTCCAAAATAAAATATTCAGAAAAAATTAACGGTTTTGGAGATACGGTGCGAAATGCATAAAAATTGTGGCATTTTTGCATATATTTTGAAATTTGAGGCAATAAATGTAGTTTTTCGAGTTCATTATTTCTCCAAATATTTTATTATTGTCCTTATCTACAAATTTGCTTCAGGGGTCAGAAGAAGATTCGCATTGGTTTCAGAGATATAGCCCCGAATTTCTTTAAAAACTCAATATTTAACCATGTCTATATGGGGCCATAAAATCCGAACTGGACTTGACACAACAAAACCCAACTAGGGTTTCTTGTCGTTTGGGTCTGTACTTTCGAAAAATCCTCAGTTCGAATTGTTTGCACAAGATCGCCTTAAAAATGTTGCACAGTGTTATATAATCATTTGATTCCAGATAACAATTTCCCGTTGATAATTTCAGTTTTTAAGGAGAATGTGTTTTATTTCACAACTAACGTTTTCTTGTATGAAAATAATAATTTTTAATGATAAATAAATATATTTTTTAAGTGGAATAACCACCAGATTACCGATTTTAGTATATTGCTTGGATGCGTGGCATTTCCCTATATGTAATTTTTCAATAAGAGTCCATATATCATAATAGCTGAACACGAATGAGGGGTATCACAATAAGTAACCGTTGCTTTAACAAGGCAATCGCTATCTTCAGATTTTATTTATTAGAGTTCGTTATTCAAATTACATTAGAAAAAGTAAATATTACACTCTGCATGCGAGAAAATAATATTTGTTAAATTTATTAAAATGAAATGTAGTAAATCACAAATAGAAGATTATATTGCAAATAAATATACAATTCATTTATTTATTAAGCCATATTTATATATATTTTGTCATGATGTGACTCTGTGGAGAATCACTCATAAATGATTCGTACATTAATCCATTCGTAGTGCTCTCAAAACTAACTCCGGAAATACTTGATGCTTTCTGGCGTTTTTGCAATAAGTCAGTCAGTATTATGTTGTTGCAAGTTTGCAGCCAACACTGGAGACCTTTCGAAATGCAAATGTACTGTGCAACCCTAATGGACTTCCGTACGAATTCCATAAACTCTGAATGGGCGGAAAATATGTGAAAAAGTTGATGATGTATCACGGCACAAACGATTGATACAATTGAGTGTATGGTATGTACTTACATACACATGTACGTATGTATGCACATGTGCGAATACATATTGTATGCAATGCATCACTCATCCATCAAATGTGTATGATTGACTTTATGTGTGTGGAAAGTTGACAATTAAAGTCTAAATAAATTCAGTGTTTATAAAAACTGAATTGCCACTGGAGACAATTGCACAAGTTTTCATTTTTGGCTTTCAATTGATGTTTGTTCTTGTCATGCAACAAATGCCATAAAGTTCAGGCCTCATTGCAACTGTTATAAATGTCAAGTTTCCATGGTAAAGTTATTTTCACAGGAAGTATTTTAGGTTAACTGTTCAGTGAACAATGAATTACACAATGAGATTATTGTCGATATTCAATTGTCCGTCCTCGATTAAAGAAAATGGTAATGTAAAACCATAGCAAATAATATATGCAACCAATTATTTGGGACGTTCGCAAAAAATCAAAATTGTGTATTAAAACTTTAAACAAAACAGAGAAATTTTAAACAACATTTTTCGGGATAATAACAATTCCCTTGTCGCTTACTTTTCATTCAATGGTATCCACAAATGGCTGGGATAACTTGTGGGTTATTGAACGCATGCGAATGATATTTTGTACGTTGGTGAGTACATTCAGCCATACTGGGCTTTACTTCTGCCTGTTTCCAGAATTACTAAATCATTTCCGTAGGTGTTTGTTGTTGAATGGGCGTTCTACCATTTGGGGGGTTGGGATTTTATGGATTCTGTTTGGTTGTTGGAACAACCGCACATTCATTTCTTGGTAACAAAAGCCAGTCAGCCCCAATAACAAAGACAACAACAGCAACGACGGAAAGGAAAATGGCAATGACAAAAATTACATTGCACATCTGAGAGTGTTGAAAGCTTTTGTGAAATATTTTATGAAATTATGATTATAGCTCTTTGTTACAATAATAACAACAACGACTGAATGCCAAGAAACCAATAACCATATTTACTTATGTTTATGGTCTGTCACAACGGTTGCAATAGCCACAATAGGAGTTCAAACTCTCAAAAAAACGAAGATGTATGTATTTGGAATTCATTTCCCCAGTAAAAGTTCAGTTTACAACAGAACTTCAGAGGTGTCGTAAATGTGTGCCTTACAATAAAGAAAGTTTAAATTTTCTAAATCTAGCAAAATGTTGGTCTATTTGTTTTAAAATTATTTACATCTGCAAATTACGTACAACAAGTAAGAAAGTATCAGTCGGCTTTGCCGACAGAGATGTACCCTCAGCCTATGTGAATTGAAACTCTCATCTACGGACAGATCGAATGTATTTACGGTCTTTTCAGAATTTTGTGTCCCTTTTTGAACAGCACTTTGCAACACAAAAATTATTAACCATATTCTGACACCGCAGGGTGATAGAAGACCAAAAAAGAGAGGACACGTGTTCCGCCGTTTATTCGTATCTCATCAACTTTCGCGGTTATAGGCTTTCAAAAGTTTGAGGCTTTGATGTAAAAAGGGTCATTTAGTCAGGACTATATCTTCCAAACCGTTAGGAAATTTGAATTTATCTCAGAGGCAAAGTTGTAGCTCTTGTTTGTTTTATTGTGAACACATATATCCCATCAAACTTCATCTGCAAGATCAAAATCACCATGGTCAAATTTCTACATGTTCTTCAATTACCGTGGCGGAAGATCTTAGTACTTTTATAAATGAACGGAAACTAATTGTTCCATTTTACTTCAATACAACTCGTGATGGAGGAAAATTTGGTCCAACCTAACTTAACACAATGTGCTACAAAAACGACTTCCTGAAAAAAATCAAAATATTTAACTTCTATGTTTGGAACAAATATTATTTGTTCCAAATTTGGTACTGCAGTTTCCCAGTCATTCTATTTGATGGCAGTGGGAATTTTTTACCTTTCAAGTCAATATTTCAAAAAATAAAATAATGTGTATAAACCCTCATATGCCTAGAAGTTGAGGACATAATGAGACTCTTAATGGAATACACAAAGCGGGAAGATTAATCAAAGATGTAGTGAGAAAAAGTGTGGTATTAACAAGTAAGAAAATCGTTAAGTTTGGCAGGGCCGAACTTTTTATACCTTCCGCCACGAACTGTATTGAAGTGAATAGGAACAATTAGTTTTATTTCGTTTATGAAAGTATTAAACTCTTCCTTTTATTGTAGGAGTAGTAGATATATCGGCCTTTTTGTAGAAAATTTACTTATGTTGAAACTGAGGTATGGGGTATTGTAACTCGCGAATTGTTGTAATATACCAAAACTTTTGAACGCATTTAGGTAAAATAAACTGTTTTAGCTCGATTCACCGATGGATTTTTTAAAATTATAATTTGAGCGGAAGCTGTGGTCATATTAATGTAAAAAAATAGGAAAAAATCGTTGAAGGAAACGAGTTTTTTTAAGTCAATTTTCAATTAGTGGCTTTACAATACAATGTAGAATATAATGTTCAAAGAAGAAGTTAAGGAATACACTTCAGAGATGAAGTTTCTAATGTATGATTTTTTAATATAACCACTCAAACGGATGCTGACATTTTGAAGACTGAAAATTGGGTTTTTTGAATTTTTGCTCTAATAGGGACGCGCAACTGTACTCGTTTAAAAACTGCTTATGAGATTGTAGTACTCGCGATTACGCATTTTTTGATGTATAACTCGGGCGTGTGGCCTTCAAAGGTTCACAACAATCTCAGATTAAAGTAAAAATTTTTGTGCGTAAATTTTTATAAAAAACCTGTTTTTTTGTTTCAAAATTTGCAACTGCCATTAAATTGTCGGTGAAACCCGCGTGAACTTAGTTTTTTTACGTTCTGAATCTAATAAGCCATGATGCGTCCAAATCCGTCCACTAGATCGGCGGATATGATACCCCTCAAATTTCGAAAATCTGCAAAAAATGTTTTTGAAAATTGCGCGCATTGAAACGCGTTTTGGAAGTGTAATTTTTACTGAAATAAATGGAGCTATATGCCTGTTTAAAATGTGCTAAAACATATATTTCAAAACTATCGCTAATCCGGAGATACAATTGATTTTTTCTAAAAATTAAGTGCGATGCTACATCCACGGTTCTTGATGGATCGCAATGAAACGACATCAAATGATGTATTTTTTAAAGGTTATCATCGAAATCAGATGCGCATAAAATGTAAATGAACTTTGTGGAAATTATGACCATCTAACTGTATTTTGCGCCATTATATGCAACAGACGATACGTCGTGGCCGCCAAATATAATTTCACAAACTGTACACCAAATAAAAGGAATTAATTCGCTGTGTTGGAAAATCGGATGCGCACCATGTAATTTTCACTATTACGCGGTTTATATGCGTTTCAAATGTTGTAATATTCAATATAACATTATTTTAATGTAATGCCCTTATTGGTATTCCTTGTGATTTAATATATTGTTCTGAAAATATTCGCCAATAAGGAAAACTATTAGCGAAAAATTTGTTGCAACGGAATATCTTCATCATTGCGTGAAATTTGGACGAAAATGACGAAGAACTCAAACATTTTTTCTTCAACCTTTCCTATAAAACCATAAATAAATA